>NC_142673.1:13821112-14121112 GCF_964200805.1 Pocillopora damicornis | reverse complement strand
CTTATTAATTTTTAGTGAGACGGCCATTTCCAAGTTAAGATTAATCAATGCCCGAGCTCAATTTGCCAAGATGACAGATGCAGTAATCGTAATCTTTTAGTTGTTATTAAAAAAAAGCTTTGTCTTTAAATAATAACTGAAGGCCTTGTGACTCTTTTATTCCTATTAGTAGTCATGTAACTTCTAGTCACTATTTCAGGTGATATGGGAATACACATGTAAGTTTGGAGAAACTTATCGGCTGAGTGTGTTATCTCGATATGATTCACACCAAAAAAAACGTGTTTAGTTAAGCTAGGTTTAGCTGAATGAAAATCAGAAATAGAGAACTAAAAAAGTGAATTTTCTATAGGATTCGGTTAGTAACTTGTATTTTTAATTTGCTAAATTTGAAGCCGACCAATATCAGTTTTAACAGCTCCCACGAAGAAAACCGAGTTTGACCAAACAGCTGTAAAACACACGTAAGTTTTGGTATGAATGGGGTATATTAGTTTAATATCTTTCATTACGCAGTAACCTAAAATATCAACAGGTTGTGCAGATATCAATCTATCCTGGAGCTTTCAATTCCCTCCTAAGCCATCTTGAATGTCAAAGCTTGACGTATATGTGCATATTGGATTAACAGAACTTTTTAGGCAGCTTCGAATCGAAAATCCATTCGTGTTGTGCTGATATCAGACGGTGGTTATTTAAGACTCGGCCACTCAAAGTGTCCTCTATCGCAGATTTTCATATTTTTTCTTTACTAACCATAAGACATATGTATTGAACAAAACATGTCTCTTTTTCGTCGGATTCGTAACTATGGATTCCCGAAGTAGGTTTTTTTTCTCCTTAAGACTCCACTACTGCCAGAAAATTTTCCGTCTTCGCGCTTGGCAAGCTAAAGTTATCAAATTGAAGCAGAATATTGCTACTCTAGTACACTCTACTTTCAACATCTCTTGTAGGCAATCTCAAAATAACATCAGCTCACAAGAAACTTCAGACACATTACACCGGCATAAAACTCTCTTTCATTACGGCATAATTTCACGTCGACTGCGTACCTTGTTTAATTTGAGAAAGTTTTGAACAGGAAAGGTACTGTACATTATTTAGTGGTTCAGTCAGGAGACACTAGCTTTTCTATTGCTTTCTTTACCCGGTTTTTATTTAACGATCATCTATCAAATAACTTAGTACAATCGTTTAACATAATTACAGTATCATTACATCATTCAGTAGTCATACACTATATTACTTATATTGATGCAAGTAGTTGTTGCTATAGTACTAAATACACCACAGGTAAATTTTAATGATCGCACAACACTATTTCAATAGCTGTCTAAAGAAGCATGTTTCGATATGTGCTACATATCCAGATACTTTCAATTGTCGTCAGTAAGGTATCCAAAAATTAACTTTCCACACGTGTGAGAAATAAGCTACGTCTTCCTCCTCTTCAAGGGTGGCCAGAGATTCTCCAGAAATCAGTCTGAAGTATCAAGCATTGCTTCGATATTAGAAATCTGCCGAGCGAATGGCGAAAGCTTGAACCGTCAGCTTTAAAAATCTTTACGGGGGGCAAATTTACACTATCAACTTTGTTAATCAAAACTAACTTATCTTATTGCACTTCCCCAACGAAGTAGCATCACATTTTCTTTAGGAACTTAACCCATTTATTCATAACTTATCAGCAGCCCTGTACAAACTATTTGCATGACTTCAACCTATGATCTTGTAAATCATAAAACAATGGTCGTTGTGTTACTAGAGACAGGAAATGTTGAGGGCGGGGTGAAAATTGTTTCATTTTGATTTCGTGCCACTAACGTTAAACAGCGAGTTTTAATATTACTCTTGTGTTTAAATAATTGTGAACACTTGTTAAGAAAATAGAATCTCTTAGAACTGTCAAACTTTCAAAGTGTTCTAACATCACGCATTTGACTGCCATTAGCCTGTAAAACGGAAAAAATTTCAGCAGGCAGCATTTACAAGTACATTGAAGAGGCGTCAGAGCAGTTTGAAATATCGGATCATCAACGCACTCCAAGCCAAGCACATAATCGTATTTAAATCACTGCTACTTCCTTTCAACTATCACTAGTTAACATTTGTTCTGATCAGGTTTTCCAAGTTTGAGAGACCATGGCGTTATTTTTTCATCAGTTAATGCTCCTGGTATTCCTGGTGAGTATTCCTGTTACTTATATTACAATAAATAATTCAAAATACGGAATATAATGTGTAAGTACAGGTAATCAGGTTTAAAAAAGTCCTCATTAAGAAGCCAGTTCTGTTTCTTGAGAAAAACGTTTGATCTTTCTAGAATGACTTCTGGCTTGAGGGTCTTCGCATTTTGATGCTGTCAATTCACGTCTGCTAATGTTTGATCATTTTTCTCACAGAGTACTAAATATCCTCACGTTTCAGGCGCATCGCTAGGTATGTAAAAGCATGTGGTAGTGTACTTTAAACAAAAGTAAAGCAAAGACAAGCACTGTTCAACTGTTTAACCGAGAAAGTTGCTTTTAGCAATTAATTTTCACAAACTATTTCTCTGACACTACGTGCATAGACCAACGGTAAATGGAAGAATGACTTTCTACCGTAGTTAATTCTTCATGATCGCTAAAAATCATTATTTTACCTTACAATTGCTATGTAAAAATGAGAGCATTCAATATTCTCTTGTTTTTTGGTTGAACGTGAATTCAATCACCACAACAAATCCGTTTTTACAGATTGCTTTATGAATCCTGTTGGTGTTGCTGATCCCAGAATAATCCCTGATAATCGGATGACATCATCTTCCAGTCACCATGGTCTGCACCAGGCGGCCCATGGTCGTCTCTACAGTTACAGAGGCGGTCCTTGGTGTTCGCGTAAGACTGACAGTGACAGTGAATGGCGTCAAGTTGACGTCGGAGAAATAATTCA
The DNA here is from genome assembly GCF_964200805.1 of Pocillopora damicornis. Taxonomy (NCBI): domain Eukaryota; kingdom Metazoa; phylum Cnidaria; class Anthozoa; order Scleractinia; family Pocilloporidae; genus Pocillopora; species Pocillopora damicornis. Next base: position 14,118,175 of record NC_142673.1, on the reverse strand, counting down.
AGCATGCGGGGTTGCTATCCAAGGAAAAAGAACAGGTCACCAAAGGGTTAAAGCTTTCACACTGTCTTATTCCTTAGATGAATCAATCTGGGAAACCTACCGGGATGAAAGTGGTGAAGAAATGGTAAGAATTCCATTGTAATGCATGAAAAGAAGTTTTTTATTTCAGTTTGGTGGTGGGTAAAATTTTGAAAAATACATATTATTTCCACCTTGTTTATCTTGTTTTGTTTTTGTTTTTTTTGTTGTTATTGTTTAAACATGTTTGTCATTGCTTTCCTCAAAGGCACCTAGGCTTATCAAGGGGGGTTACAATATTACAAAATTTAATTCATTTATACAGGCTCATACACAAACACACACCCACGCAAAAACAAAACACAAATAGCAATATCAATGAGCTAAACTTACATAGCTTGGGACATATTATTTAAACAATCAGGAAATGGCCATCAAATAGCGATTAGTATTAATTACGAAACTTTGTACTTCGTCGAAAAAAAAAGCACTATTGACATTATATTTTTTCCATTTATCACATTCTTGTTTCAAAGGAATTTCAGAGTTTTGGTTACGATTTTGCAATCGACCAGCACAAGTTACCACTGCCAGTGTATGCAAGATACTTTCGATTTTATCCAATCCAGCGTCATGGAAACTGCCTTAGGGTTGAGATTTTCAAAGAAAAATGTGAGTTAATAATGCAATAGTAATTAAAAGATGATTACTTTTCTCGTACCAGGAAACAGGTTCCTGGGTGTGGCCGGGATAATCATTAAACATTCAGTGTAGTACATTCTCAAATTAACAACTAATTAGTTCATGCGTCAACGTGCGTTCAACGATGTATAAGGTACGCGGGATGTCGGGATATGAAGAACGAGTTTCAAGAATCTAGAGTTGCTCCTGGCTGCGCCTCCAGAAACCCTTGCGCGTCTTTCGTGCTCTCCAAATCGACTTTCGTTTGGCATATTTACATGAACTTCTCATTTTAAGCTCCTAAAGATTTATATCAATCGTCATTTAACGGAAAAGTTGATTAAAGGCGACTGGCCCACTGCAAAGGGCTCTGTAGAAATGGTCAAAACGTTAGTCTTGTAACTGATCAAAGCAATATGATAGAATAAGTTTTGAACAAAGTTATCCTTATATCCGTATTGCTCTTGACAAAAAAAGATGCCTCATCCTCTTTTGTTATTAATCAATTCATCTGTTAAGTAAATTTCATTAGTCAGCTTAATAGGCAAAGGGGTTTGACTGTATCAGGGTTTAAATAAAGGTTGAATAATGCTTCTTTATCTGCAGTTCCAGGATGTCAGTACATCGACGTAGGACTAGGCAATGGATACACCCTAGATAGAGATTTCAGTTCGTCCTCTGTACTAAACACAAACACACCTGCTAAGAATGGTCGATTGAACTACAATAAAGGATCATCATGGTGTGCCGCAACAAATGATAGTCAGCCATATCTACTGGTTGACTTTGAAAAGCTTTATATCGTCTGTGCTGTTTCAACTCAGGGGAACTCCCAAGGGGACGAGTGGGTAAGGAAGTACACACTTCAATCATCTAGGGATGGAACAACTTGGACAGACTATCAAGAGGCGGGAACATTGAAGGTTTGTCACCTCCAGAAACCTAATAAATAATAAAACAGTATTATTCCTAGTTAAAAAATTTACTTTCATCATTACGATAGAGAGGTTGTTCAAGTTATCCAAGCGCACGATATAAGTGCTTGAATAACATGGTTAAACATAATGGGAGTCAAAGGAAAAAACACAAACAAGGTAAACCAAGCTATTCTATATAGACTTGAGCAAAAGTAACGGCGAGAAACTTTAGTACGTATTTAGAGTAGTATTTGTGATGAGAGATCTGCACCTGAGGTAAGGAAAAACGACCTTAACAGCGATTCTGTTAATCAAAAGGATCTCATTGCCCCATTTGACTGACATCGAAAGCTAGCTTTAGTTCTTAGATGCATTGCATCTTTTTAACCGAGAATGAAACTGAAATATGGTCTCACGCTTTGCTTTATGAAAAAAAAAACACTAACAAACTCTAACTTGGTAGAAAAAGATGTTTTTTCGTCTTGTCACGAGCGTGAGACAAAGAAAACAATCGAGTTAATATATGACACGCGTCCTACATACTGCTAGGATCAGCAATGTCTGTAGCGACATGTTTTGTAATGGAACGTACGTTTTTTCATGGGGGTGGGGAGGGCTGGGGCCTCAGACGGGAGGATCATTAGTGAAAGTGAGCACCAAAAGGGGAGTGTGATACCTCTTTGTAAGCTATTCAAGGGGAGGGTCCCACATCTTTTCCAGAATTTTTTAAAGATAATTTTTGTGATGCTGCTTTCCATTTTTCTTACAGATTAAGATTTTCTTTTCCCTTACTTTGATTTAGTCTGGTGTTTTATTACAGGTTCTAGGTCACATTTCTATAGGTATGTTATGCCGTGGCACATACTTTTCTGGCAGGATTGTGTCCTTTGCTGTACGTATCGAAACGTACTAAACTCAGGCACCGTTTCTTCAGCTACTTGCCCATGTTGACTATCCGCTGCTTGATCTCCTGAGTCATTTAGTTCTGAAGAGTTACTATTAGATCCATCCATGCACTCTACCCTGTCACTGTCACTGTCAGACTCTGAATTTGAGTCAGAGGCTGGCTGAATGTTGTTCTGACTGTCCTGCACAGTAGAAGTCAAAATCTTACTGCCAGTATGTGCCTTCACCACCCTTACTTTCTAATATTTCTTTCCTTTAAATGCAATATTGTGGTGATTAATACTGTAATAAAGTTCAAGTTCACCTACACTTAGGGGTGACAACTGGTTTCAGTGATAGAGATCTTCCCAGTCAATGTCATTGTATTCCTGTTGCTTTCTTTCTGCGCGCTTCCTGTCATTATCTGTTGGCTGCCTATCTTTTCTCATTTCAGTGTTAGTGAGATGCTCAATATAATCTAAGCAACAAGCGTTTCTGAAACAATGTATTTTTCAGAAAACTCTTTGATTGCCTTTTTATCCCCTGCTTTGAGCCTACCCTCTTGAAATATCTTTTTTATTTGAGCTCGAGGCTGATAATCATCAGGTTTGCAGCCACTCGTAGGTGTTTTCGTATTTGGTTTGTAGTGAATGTCGGGAAGTTTAATGTAATCGAGATAGGGTTTTGGAGTTGGTGTAGCTGGAGAAGGACTTACAAAGTTTTAAAGTTTAGACTTCCATATTCGAAATTCAGCAATAAAACGTAAATATCCCACACTGCGGATTGTTCGCAATTTCTTGTTTCAGCGCGCACACATTCAATATCGAGATATGTTTATTTTCAAACATTTTGCGTTCACAAGCTAAATTTTCTTAGGTGTCTACTGTGTGAAACATACCATGTAGTAGTAACGGGAGGGTCGCACTTTTTTTAGTCATCTAGCTAAAGGTGGGGGTCAGGAGTTTTTTCTATTAAAATGTAAGGCAAAAAATACCGAAATTCCCCAGTCCCCCCAAGAAAAAACGTACCTTTCCTAAATAGAAAAGAGAAAGTTGTTATTTTGTCTTGTCACGGGTGTGGGACGAAAAAAACATTCTGAGTCACCATTACGAATCGAACCTCAGACCTTCGGATTCCGCGCTCCGATGCTCTAACCCCCGAGCTAAAGAGACTATGGTGAGCAAGGCCTATTACAAAGTTCATATATGACACGCGTCCTGCATTCTGCTAAGATCAGCAATTTCGATAGCGTAATACTTTGTAAATGGAATAAGAAAGATGGTAACCTTCGTTTGGGTGAGGGAAACTTTGCAGGAGTTAGATAAAGGTATAAAGTCAATTTCTTTATTTCCCTTTGGCGGTCTGCTTACAATGCGCAAACAACGTTTGATATTTGATGTTCTTGCATCTACAGGTATTCGCAGGAAATTTCAACCGAAATAAAACGGTAAAACAAATTTTGTGCAGTGAGCTTGTTGCTAAGCGTTTACGTTTCATTCCTAAAGAGCACTACGGAAACTGCTGTATGAGGGTTGAAATATATGGAATACCACTGACAGCAGGTAAAAAGCAACATAAGTTTATAATGATAAAAGTGCTTCCTTGCGACAGTGCTTTTAGTTTACTAGTAAATAAAAAAGACCGGTTCTAAGACTTTTTGTGAACAAAAAATCAGAAGTAATAATACAAGATCACTGTATAGCTTAGAATTTAAAGATCGGTAACCTCGTTCCGTTGACTGAGGAACTAACTTAACCATTCATTTTTTATAGTACAGGCATTGAAAGACCATTTGGACTGAAGTTACCCATAATTATCGAGTTTACCTATACACTTTATATTGTTTGAAAATGTCTACAAGACCTAACGATAATACCAGCTCGAACTCGCTTGAGCAAGACGATGCCGGTGTTAATATCCCAAATAAACATCAGACAGTGCAGGAAAATCTTCAAATAAACAACCTATCGGTTTTTTTTTTGATAACTAGAGACAATATATTACAATGAAGGGGAACGAAAAGTTAGCAAATACTGCAAATCCATACTCTGAGATACTTAATAATGCAGCTGTTTGTATTTTCAGATAACCTTGCCTTAGGAAAGCCAGCCCTTCAGTCAAGTATTTTTGCGGCTGCTATGGATGTTAATTATCCGAGAAGAGCAGTGGACGGAGTAAAGAATGCAAATAGATACTATTGTGCAAGCACAGGAGCATCATTTCCTGATCCGTATTGGAGAGTTGACCTTGAACAAGTGATGCCTGTTTCAGAGGTTTTCATACTCAATAGTGGAGACTGCTGTGGGGAACATTTAAACGGGACCGAGATAAGAGTAGGTAGGTACTCAAAATAGGGTTAGCCCAGTTTCCCACGTTCCACGGATTATAGAGATTAGCGCGCAGACCTCTACTTCGGTTGGCGAAAGGTATACAGTCTATGTGTTCGTCCATGTGGTCTTAGCGTAGAGTGATTTTTCAAAGAAGTTGATTTCCGTATTACCTTGTACTATTACTTAAAGGAAATGAAACTAGAGATAGAGGAGGAACCAACGATCTTTGCACTAGTTATCTACGAGTCCCCCAAGGAAAGGGAAAGTTTTTTCGATGCAATATGACACTGTATGGCAGATATTTATTTATCAGGATACCTGGATCGTCGAAAGTGTTGGTCCTATGCGAAGTTGAAGTTTTCTCCGCAATTAGATCAAGTAAGAAAGTTTACATTTCTTGTTGTAGAATATGAATCATACCTCTCATTTCTTTGTCATAAAACTCCTAATCATGTCATCGTATTTTTTAGGAAGACAGTCACAGTTGAAAACCCAATATTGAGAAACGTCGGAATGAGTTAACGAATTATCCTGTCTATTAGCCCGTTCTAAGTCCTGGTCCGTTAGGGTTAGGGTTAGGTCAGTTTTTCCGTAATGTAGTTGACTGTTAGACTCAAATGGCGTAAGACGGTCGTTATTGGTTGTTTTTCGATCCGTTGGTAAAGTTAGGTCATTCTTCTCGGTTTTTTTTTTTAATGTTAATGTCGTGAACAAGTCGTTTGCATGGTGCTGTTAGTAGTTGATACTTGTTGAGGGGAGTCTGTTCCAAGTTAGTTCACCAGCTTTCCAAAGTCAGTCGTTGAAAGTAGTTGGAGCTCTAGGTTAGGCATTGCGCGGAGTCTTAATCAATAGTGTGGCTCGTGAGTTGATGATGTTCAGCAATGTGACTGTGGACGTCACCTTTCCTCGTATAGAAATAAATATGGTACCGGGTGGAAGGACAGAATAACAAGCATAACTCTAGTATTTCACAATGTCCAATAATTCGTTACTCTGAGTGTAGCGCCATGATTTATTTGTGAGATTCCCAACCTTGATCCGTTCAGAGCAGCCTTACAGAATAAATAAGTCATTGAAAATTAAACTATAAACTCTTTTATATCGAGCAATAAGTGAGCTGCGCTTAAAGTGAGTTGCTGTTCTTTTTGCTAGATCTTGCCTTGTATCAGTCTGCTTCTCAGTCTTCTACAAGGTCAAATTATACCGCTAACAAAGCTGTGGATGGAGATATTCACTCCTGTGCTACAACTCAGTCCCAGCAGGACCCCTGGTGGAGAGTGGACTTAGGAGCATCGGGGGTTGTGGCTAAGGTCATCGTTACATACAAAAATCAAATGGAAGGACTTCAAGTCTGGATTGGTGGGTTAAGGGAATAATGAAAGAAAATTAACTAATCATAGAGTTATTGTCATGAAATCCGCTCTATAAAAGCCCTCCATAGATGTAGCTGTAAAATAGGGACGAAGTAACATAAACACAGGAGCCCCAAGAATGTCTGTTTTGCTGACGGTTACTGCATGTCTTTTTCACGAAGAATTGAAAAATCAAAGAATTGCATGAAAATGCAAAATGCCTGATCCCCGATAAATTTGAACTTGGTACTTGGGGAGGAAAAATTTTAAAAAAGGCAATGCTAAGTGGATTGCAGGTTAAATAACAACGTGTTCTGTGTTCATGTCCAACAGGTTATGACAGTGACAATAGAAGAAGCTCAAACTTGCTTTGTGGAGGAAAATCCCTTTCCAAAACAGTTCAAAACATTTCTCAACGACTCACCATACATTGTCTACCCAGACTTGTCGGAAATTTTGTTTTTATTGAAGATTCAGGCGCTAACAGAACACTGTCCTTATGCGAGGTACAGGTTTATTCCGAGAGAGAGACAAGCAATGGTAAGCAGCTGTCGTAACTATACTTGTCTAAATCTCACTTTCACTGATAACAGTTATTTCGTTCCATATGGAGAAGGATATTAATCGTCTTGACACGAGCCTGAGATACAGCAAAACTCTGATTCCCCCACAAGACATTTATCTTGATTCAAGTTGTTTCAAACTTGTTCGAGGAAATAGGGAAGGGTTTAGTACAATTTAAAAACAAATCTTGTTTTTGGGAAAGCAAAGAATTTTATATCAAGGCAAAAAAATCCTTCTGACTCTTATCTCGTCCCTCAGTGGAGCCCTTTCCCAAAAGCAAAACTCGAGAGCGAGATAAGAGAAGAAAGGTGGCTGTTCTCAGTTCGTTTCCTCTCATCTGTTTTCTTTTCCTTTTAAAGCATGTCAGACACAGGCAGTTAATTTGGCCAACTCTAACATACACTTGGACAAACGCTTTACAGCCTCATCGTTTCTTGCGAACAATGAACCGTATAAAGCACGCCTCAGGAATACCTTAGGAGCCTGGTTACCTAGCAGTAACAACAATACTAAAGATTACCTGGAAGTTGAGCTGGGAGATGTATTCTTTATTTGCGCTGTAGCTACTCAAGGACATCCACTTCGAAGGCAATGGACCAAAAGTTATAAGCTGCATTTGTTCCTAAGGAATTGGATCACCTATAAAGAGAACAACTCGGAAAAGGTTTGAAAAATAGTAAACTCGTTATAGAAATATTCTATAGTTGCCTGAGTAAGATAGCCTCAAGTGTCCCTGTGGAGGGGTAATAACGAAAATAATTTCTTTCGATGTATCAACTAGTGTGCGGTTACATTTTTTTATTTGAAAAACTGTTTTTATAAGAGACCCAAAGGTGACATCAGCTCACTTTCGATTGGATCAAGTTTGTAAAGTGTCTTACTCCCAAAGAACAAGAATCAAATCAGATTTGCAGTAGGTTATGCGAGAGAGAGAGAGCGAGAGAGAGAGCGAGAGACAGAGAGACAGAGAGACAGAGAGACAGAGAGACAGAGAGCTAAATTTTGATATAAGTCCATGAATCTTTGATCCTAGTTCGAGAAGGAAAACTGAGTTTCAGTTAATTTCTAATAAAATTTTTCTATAGATTTTCAGCGGCGGTTGGATCAGCCAGAATGAAATAGTGAAACAATTTCTGGCAGAAGTGACAAGGGCTCGGATCATTCGTTTCCAGCCAGTTAACTATCATATTCACAAAGTTCTCAGAGTGGAAGTGTATGGAACAAAAACACCTGCAGGTGCGTCAGTGGAAAGGACCAGACCTATCAAATGTTTTACAACATTAACTATTCAGATTTATGTTTATTGATATCTAAGAATCAGAGTTTGACAACTTTTCTTTTAAAAAGGAATTAAAGTGTGAATAGTCTAAAAAATAGCTTTTAAAGAAGGCAAGAAGTAAAACAAATTCGCTACCTTAACTCCACAAAATGGTGACCTTTTTCCATAAAAAAAAATGAATTACTCCTTATGAGATTGTGCCATGCTGCTTGAGGAAAGTCACCTCATATTTCATTATGTGAACATGTAGACAGTGATTTTCCCTTACGGAATGTAAGTGTTACTCCCTTGAACGTGAACACGATAAGTTAAGGTGGACGACAGGGTTCTAGGGCAAGGCGGGAGAAAACTACTTTGCACTGTTCCATTGTTCAAACCTTGTGTCAGCCAGCCCAGTAACTTAGCTGCTGATTGGACAATTCATAATTTATACTCCATGAGCAACTTTTTGACAAGTCAATTAATAAAGCTCCAATTCAGTATTTCACTATAGCCACAGATGATACAATTAAGCTCGAAAACTTGAGAAAATCATCAGGTTAAAAGTATAAAATACAAAAAGCGTGATGAAAATGTCTTGAGACTGTAATATAAGTTGTCTTAACTCCATGGTCGTGTTTTTCACAGCTTCTCCTGTTCACCCCGTCAATAAAAACAAAGAAAAGGAAATATTTCACAACTCTTCCATAAAGTGGAATTCTCCCGATGCCAATGGCTGCCCAGTGAGTATGTTCTCAGTGTACTACAAAGCTATCAAATCGCGAAATAAAGAAAGCGCTCGGCATCATATCAATACATCGTCGGATGCAAATGAGCTTAGCTGCAGTAGTCTCCCACTTGAATGTGGCACAGATTATGAATTCAAAGTGTCTGCATGGAATGACGTGGGAGAAAGTAACCTCTCAGAGTCCTGGCAAGTGAAATCCATCACAGGTATAGCAGTAGTATTTCTCTATCTATATTTTTCCTAAAACCATGCAGAAATTGTTGGCAAAATTAGGAATCCTTCTTTGATAGAGGGCCAGACTGCTAACATCTTGACTTCGTGGTCGGGGACTTTGAGCGCGATGCTCGACGAGTTCGCGTGAAATTTACCAAAAGTATTTGACGAGTCTCTTGGCCGAGAAGAAACGCCACGTCATACCAACCAAGTTTTTTCCACAATTATTTGACACTTATTACATTGTATAAATTAAAAAGCAAAGAAGAACAAAAAAGAAAACAATTATACAAGCATGGCCTCGCACAAGTGGAAAGCACGAGTGATTGTGAAAAACTTTACAGGAGTCGATTGTCAGCTAAACTACAACTCCACTGCTGGTTATCAGATTCCACGAGCCTCAATACAAAAGAGAATGGTATGATGGATAACTCTGTGTTGTGCCGATTTATTCTCTTCCTTAAGATTCTTTCTCATGATCATCCTTACGTTTCCTGACCCATCCCTTGTAACTCACACTCGAGATTTACTTACTCCCTATGTTTGCTGGGTTAATTTTTGTTTGTTTGTTTGTTTGTTGGTTTTTTCCTATATTCATTTCAATTTTTTTTTCCTAAGGGTACCCAGCCATTGTCAACAGGACTAACCAAGTGAATGGAAGTGTTGTGGTTGTCCGTTGGAAGCCGTGTACTGCTTCTTTATTCACTATATATCACAGAGAAATGCTTTCAGTGGGCAAAAGTCATTGGAAAGCAGTAAACGTGTCGAGGCATGAAACAAGTTATGATCTCCATCTTGGATGCCAAAAGGAGCATGAAATAGCTGTAACAGCCTGGAACTCTTCAGCAGAGACTCCACTTACATCAATATTAAAGCACGGCCGACTTTGGAGAGTGAGAACGTTTGGAGGTGAGAACACTGAGTAATTTTCAGTAAAAAAATTTCGCAAAAAAGAAAAGTTTGTCAATAAAATATCATATCAACCAGTATTTCAACAGTTCATTGGCTTCGTTTGATTTCCTAGCTTTGTCTTCGAAGGCTGCATGTAATGGGATACACGTTATTTAGTTGTTAACAGTACACAACCAGAGTAGATAGTTTTGCTTCTTACAACGTTGTACGTGGTTTGGCGAAGCAAACTGGTTAAATTCGAGACCACAAGAAAACGTTTCGGCGGTTTCCCTAAACAATAGAGAACTTATCTTTTAGTTTGAACGCAACGATCATCCGCATGGCCGGAGGCCGACTTGTGACTGCTATTCAGTTCATACATGTTTCTTTTGAGTACGTTTTGTTAATCTAAAATGTTTTGACCATGATTTCAATCATTTGCTGTTCGAACTTCAAACTCCAAAGCGTCGAATTCGCCGTAGCCTCCTGGAAAACTTATCATTTTAGCAATAGTCACAAAAAGACAAAGTTCACATGCTAACTTATGTTTACCATTACTATTACTGACGTGCTTATGCTCCTCTCTAAGATAGTCAGTCACGAAATATTCTATTTTGTGACAAGTGGCTCAGGTGCACAAAACCCTCTGAGATTCCGGCTTTGGTTAAACGAGAACTAACCACCGACGTGTTTTGTTGTAGATCGTAGGATTATTTTCTGTTACTGAAAATTTCATGCACGTGTGACAATGATGTTTTCTTGATTCCTATATATTATGTAGCAACTGATTCCACACTGTTAATTTGACGCGGAAGAGATAAAGTTCCAACAGCAATGATTTAATTCAAGGTCAAGGAATTTTGGCACACTTACGCCAACTTACAAGAATCCCTCGCTTTCAGCAAATGAAAGTCAGCGTAGGGGTCAGGTGCGGATGCACATTGCGTTTTATGAATGCTCCGTAGCAAAGCCTTTATTTATCGTTATTGCTTCAGATAAACCGTCTCCTCCTATTATTAAAAGCAAAGAAGTTCAGATGTCTGGATGTGATGTGAATCTCAAGTGGGGTTCTACACAAGACAACGGCTGTCCGCTGACCATGTATACAGTATATTACAGAGAGGTGCAATCTTTGGGTGAAGATGAGTACTGGCATCACATCAATGTTACCATGGACTCTACTTCAACGAGTCTCACGTCGCTCAAATGTAACTCTGAGTATACTTTTAAAGTGACTGCTTGGAATGAACTGGGAGAAGGTAATAACTCAAAAGAATGGCGTATAAAAACTGCTCAGATCACTGACATTTCTCGCGGACGAACCCTCAGCATTGCTGTATTTGTAGGATGTGGGCTATTTATTCTCTTAACTGTTGGAATCCTTTGCTTCATGATCAGACAAAGGAGAAAAAAGAGGAAAATTCGAGGCCACAAAACAAGAAGGTTGGAAAACGTTGTATTCTAGAAATGTGTTAGCTAACCCAATCCCAAACTGTAAAATGTTGTTAATTATCATATTCCAGAGAACTTCTGCTTCCGTGAGTGAATGTGTTTCTCCCGTACATCTTTACATATGTTAATTAACATGCATTTGATCATAGAGCCCGTCCTCTAACAAACTATCTATCCCTCAATGCTTCGTATACGAGTATGTGTGAAATCTTGATGAACAAAAGAGAAAAGACTTTTCAATGCTTTATTAGATCGATGTCAGACATTGTCCCCTTGCTGTTAAAAGAGATTCCCCCGGAACGTGTAACCATTATGGAAGAGCTGGGTCGAGGCGCCTTTGGTAAAGTACACAAAGGAATCTTAAAAGAAATGCCGAAGGTTGAAGTGTTTTTCAAGCCCAAAGAAGAAAGAGAGGATCATATTAAAGAAGGAAGAGTTGTCGCCGTAAAACTCTTGCATGGTAAGTTCGGAATTACCGCATGATATATTCGCTTTTTCGGTTATGCGAGCCTTTTGAAAAAAATAACGATGAAAAGGTTAGTGACTCAGAAATTCATAGTTATAGGATCTATTTTATTCAATCCTTTACTTGAGACAAGAAAACTGAAAGAAAGAAGAAATTACCGAACGTTATTCTGTCAAACACGTCGAGTGCCGACCGTAATCACTGATGAAATACACTTCCACATGGCTAATCACGAGAAACCAGTCTCTAAAAGTATGACAGCTTTTTCTCTACACTTGCTGGGCTTTATCCTTGTGGATCTTTCGTGTTTAAACATTCCACAGTTTGGTAACGTGTTTTCTTCAGAGGCTTTCGACTTCTGTGATCGTCGTGACCGTTCAGACCAAATTACACAGAATGATCCGTCCGTCAGTGACTTAAATTTTACTTCCCAGCCGGTCATTCGAAAAGGAAATATCTTGCCAAAATCGTTGTAGGAGGTTCTACGAAAATTGAGTCGAGCGTATGAGTCGCCAGTTATTATGAAATAATTTACTGATCAACGTAGTGAAATGTTTGTGAACATGCATCACTCCATCGTCATTTAGCGAATATAAGCCTTATTTAGTTAAATCGAGGACTTAAATTCGCTGTATTTTATCATATTCCGCTTTCAGAAAGAGCTGGTGAGGAAGGGCAAGAGCAGTTTGTCAGAGAAATTTCGTTTATGCAGCGAGTTGGTACTCACAGGAATGTGCTAAGCATGATTGGTTACTGAGACAGATCAGAGCCAATCATGCTAATCCTGGAATATGTTCCACATGGAGATCTTCTGCAGTGGCTGAGGAACAAAAGGCAACAGGTAAAAATATTTTGTTCCTTAAAAACCAGGATACACTGGAGAGATCACTGATCCATCGCTAAGCACAAATACCGTCCGAAAAAAGTCGGAAAGGTGATCTAATTCGTAAGTCTACTTGAGGTACCAAGTACAAATACCACCTCGGTTGTGAGGGGATGCTGATGATACATTTCACCGTTTTTTTCCTTTAACAGAGTTTCCAAAACGCTGTTACAATTCGCTATCTCTGAATTTAGATGGGTCTAACAATTCAAAATTGTTTGACATATTTTGTCAGCTGTTTTGTTCTCGATAAGTGGAATTGTTCCAACGTCATCTTTCATTGATTTCAGGTAAAATGTAAAAACGGCATTGATGGCGTTGTTTTTGAATCTGTGGACGATTTATCAGACAGTAGTGCGAGTTCAAATGGAGCTTCCTCAACTGGTAAGTCAGAGGACGAAGGCTTTCACGATAGTAGAGAGAAACTCACGACTGTGCAGAAATTCAAAGAAGTCTCCGAAAAACAAGACTTCAGCGTCACGTCGGACATTTTAATTAATCTGGTAGAACAGCCATTTACAGACGAGAAAAGGAATGACACTAAAGAACTTGGCATAAAAATTTCCCAAACTGATTTTCTATCTGACCTCGAACGAGAGACAAACTCACAGAGCCAACAGTCCAATGAACTGAGTTACATGGATGTGACTTTGCCCACTGTAAGTGCAAACACTGCATTGCCCTTTGTAAGTGCAAGCACCAGTTTGGAAGATTTTAACGCTGATTTTCGAACTAATAGTGGAAGCGGAGACGATTTGAACATCAAGAAGGCAGAGAATGAAAACGGAAATGAAGATAAAGGGAGAGAGGGAGTGAAATCATCGATTGATAAAGAGGGAACTATCGGCATTTCATTTAAAAGTGCCCGTTCCTTACCGCAGCCCCAGGAGAACATGGAGCGACAACTAGAAACAAGTGAAGCTGGTGAGAAGGCAGTTAACTTCACCGTTGAAGATGTACTTTGTTTTGCATGGCAGATAGCAAGAGGAATGGTAGGTGATTGAACTAAGTGAAATAAATGTTGCGATCAGACACTTTCCAGAAGTGTAGGAATAATCGTGCTTACCTATTAACCCACCTTCGATGAAAAGTTCTTTGCTATAAACTGGGGCAAAATCAATGAAATAGGGTAAGAAATTTAGATAAACGTTTGATTCTTGATACGCAAACAATTCTATTCTAAACATTGGAAATAACGCTAAAACCGGCAGCTCTCTTATCGCAAAGTCATGAAAAAACTAATTAACCATGCCGTCGTAACTATCTATTTACTTTGTTCAGCAATTTTAACCTGATACAACCGGTTTGATTCAGACAGCAAGAACTGAGCTACCATAAGTTTACTGATGTTCTCCTTTTCCGCAATGGGAAACCATAAAAGAAAGGAAAGGATAGACGGCACGTGGTTTGTAAGGACTTCATGTGTTTTGGTTTCTCTTTTGAATAGGAGTACTTAGCTAGTAAGGAATTTGTTCACCGTGACCTGGCAGCACGTAACATCCTTATTGGTGAAGACAGAGCTGTAAAGATTGCTGACTTTGGCCTGTTACGTCACACGTATGGGGATATTTATGAAATAAAGAACACGAGGAAACTTCCGATCAAATGGATGGCACCTGAGTCACTAGACAGTGGCGCATACACTTCTAAAAGTGACGTGTGAGTATTTAAAGTTTATAGAGCACTTATAGGGGGAGGGGGGGTTCTCTCGACGTACATCTTTCACGTTTTATTCTGAGCTCAATATTTGTAAATGTAAGCAGTAACTAGCTCTCACATGTAAATGCATGTTCCTTACCAGAGCATCCTTCCCACTGGACTTATCAACCGCAGGGTAGTCAAATGCAGGGACATGATCGTCTGCATATTCTGTTCAAGCACCCTACAACTAGATTATTAATTGACGGTATACCTTAGTATTATTGACTGAGTTGATAACGTAAATTTACCACCGTAAATAACTGAAAAGCTGACATTTGGATTATTAGCCATTCGACCATCCCTCTCGACGAAGGGGTAACTCTCGAAACGTCACCTTAAAAACTCTCGACGGTAGTCAATTTACGTTATCAACTCAGCTGATAATACTTAGTCACCCTGTTATACTCTCCGACCGCACCAACACAGTTTTTCCAGAAACTTACCCCCTTTAGTAATTGACAGTATCTGTCATCAGGCTTGCAAAGTAATTATTTATTTAATTATCTTCGTTCCCTTTTTTTGGTAGTTGGTCTTTTGGTGTACTTCTTTGGGAATTGTGCACAATGGGTGAGTAACAACACCTGATGTATCACAGCAAAAGTATCCAACCTCTTTTGTCACAATAAATACCCTAAGAGAAACCCTTACCTTTAACGCTTGTCTTTCAGTTATAGGTTCGTTTCAGCTGCCTAACTGAATTTTGCTATTTGTGCTGGACTATTTTTACTTCTGCTCAAGTAGTGTTCATTATTGCGAAGATTGCTTTCGTATTCACGTCTTTATCCGCAGTTCAAATATATGACTTTCATATATTCTCAGTCGTTTATGCTGGACTGTGTTACAAATAAATGTGCATGAGAGAGGGGAGAAAGAGCAAAAAAAAGGATTCAATCAACAACCCCCGACCCCGAGTAGCGTTGGATTGTGAATTTGAATCAAAGAGAAATAGACCTGCCTTTGGGGAAAAAAAGGCTAGAAGCGACCTGGCCGCTGAGAAATATGTTACGTGGTATTTGACATCTGTATTATCTCAAACCTTTTATTAACGAGGGGTCTAAGACTTATCGAAGTTGTTATGAAAACAATCTTTCTAATAACTTTTTTTCCTTCTTCTGATTTAACCTGCATCCAAGGTGGCATCCCCTACCCTGGAATAAGGAACAGAGAGTTGTTAAGACTTCTTAAGTCAGGTTATCGAATGGAAAAACCAGCCATTTGCTCTGATGAGCTGTAAGTTTAGCAAATAATCTTTAATTGTTCCATGCAATTAACGTTAATTCAACACCAACTAAATCTTTTCGACTGAAGTTTTGCTTTTTGTCAATTTGACTGAGCGAATCTCTTTTGAAGTTATAGGTAAGGTCTCGCTGAGATATGCAGTTTAGCATCGATGATGATAGTAATCTAGCTAATTCCATTTAGTTGAACAATTAAAAAAAAAAGGCTGACAATTGTGACAGAGGAATTGAGATCAATGCCAGAAAATATAGTGTACCAGTATGAGAAACTCTACATGGAAACAAGTGCTTCAGGAAAACATTGATTTCAGGGATAGTTATTTCAGTGAATCACATTGTATACCTATGAAGCTAACCATAAAAGAAAAAATAAGTACCAAGTCTTTTTTTTTTAATTCATTTTGCCATTGTAACATCGAGATGGCCAGAATATTCAACAAGATGTGGTTCTCAAAACAATTATTAAGCGCATTTGGTGAAGACGCCTTTAAATTGCAATTTGTTTTAAAGCCCGAGGCGAACTTTATCATGTCTGCATTCTCCTTCCTGTGCTTGGTCGTCAGTGTCTGGTCCAACAGTAAACACTGAAGACCATAACTTCCTCGTAGCGCCAATGTCCCCGTTGACACCAGAATACTTTATATCTTATCAGATACGAGTTAATGTTAGACTGTTGGAGGGTAGACCCAGAAGAGAGACCATCATTTGAACAGCTGATGACAAGAATGGAAGAAATGATGACGAGGGACACTCCTTACTTTGATCTGAATGAAGACCATGAAAGCGATGCCTCTAACACTGAGACGACACCCGAAACTGACCAACCACATGCGTGATTAGTGTTTAGATGGACAACATTTTAAGGAATCTATAGTAACAGTGATAGAAAATAATTATAATTGATAGTAATATAAAATGTTCTCAAAAATTGCATCATTGATAAGAAAGGAAGAAAAGTTGTTAATAAAGGATGAAGTCCCCGAAAGGCAGCTTTAAAACAACAGAAGCTTTGATTTCCTACCAAGAGATTAAAATCTCTTGTTTTGTACCTAACATAATTTCGTATCTTACATAACAGTTGTAATATTAGGAATATACTTTAATTCCAGGACTTGAAGGCTGTGGCACGAATGGTTTGCAGTGTTTGAGTATTTTACAAAACACCCCCCTCCCCTCCTCGTTTGCCTCTTTAATTAGAGAAAAAGTGCTCTGAGTGTAACATGACTTACCCTCCTTCCCCCCTGTGTACTCTATCTTTGTTTCAATGAGTCACTCGCTAACCATCCCCGAGTTATGTTTTGTAATTGCCTAAAATTAAATATCTAAATCCTTTGTGTTTTCCTGTGATGGTCCCAATTTGGTCCCTGAAATATTGTTCTTTTCAGCTTTGTATGCACGTGGAAAAAATGAGAAACCTCGTCATTCGTGATTTAATTACACTTTCCATGTGACCTTTCAGCAAAGAAAGAAAAAGAAAAGAAAAGTATTTAAGTTCGATTTCGCCTTTTTCCTCTCGCACAGTCTTCGATTCTCACGAGAAGGAGCAACGTCTAATCGGAGGTGGGGCGCGGGCTCAATTCTCAAACAGCGGCTGGTAATAATAGCCTGCTCGAAATGACAGATGCAGTAATCGTAATTTTTCGATCGTCATAAAACAATACTTTGTCATTAATAACTGAGGGCCTTGTGACCCTTTTATTCCTATAAGTATTCACGCAACTTCTTGACACAATTTCAGGTGATATGGGAATACAAATGTAAGAAAGGAGAAACTTACCTATGATTGACACCAGCAAAACGTATTTAGTTAAGCTAAGTTTAGCTGAATGAAAATCAGAAATAAGTAAATTTTGCTTAGGATTCAAGGGGTTGGTAACTTGTATTTTTAATGTGCTAAATTTAAAGCCGACCAATATCGGTTTAAACAGCTCCCACGAAGAAAACAAATTTAAACCGTGTTTGACAAAACAGCTGTAAAACATACTCTAGTACCGGTACACTCTACTTCCAACATCTCGTGTACGCAATCTTAAAATAACATCAGTTCACAAGAAACTTCAGACACATTACACCAGACGCGTAAAACTTTCCCTCTCCTTTATTAAGGCATAATTTCACGTCGACTGCATACCTTATCTTATTGGAAAAAGTTTCGAACAGGAAAGGTACTGTATATTATTTAGTGGCCAGTTCGGAGACACTCGCTTTTCCATTGCTTTCTTTACCCGGTCTTTATTTAACGATCATCTACCAACTAACTTAGTACCATCATCTTACTTAATTACGGAATCTTTACATCATTCAGTAGTCATACACTATATCACTTATGTTTATGCATGTACTTGTTGCTATAGTACTAAATACACCACAGGTACATTTTAATGATTGCACAAACACTATTTAAATAGCTGTGTAAAGAAGCGTGTTTCGATATGTGCTACAAATCCAGATACTTTCAATTGTCGTTGGTAAGGTATCCAAAAATTAATTTTGACCACGTGTAAGAAATGGGCTTCGTCTTCCTCCTCTTCAAGGGTGGCCGGAAATTCTCCCAAAATCAGTCTGAAGTATCAAACATTCCTTCGATAGTAGAAATCTGCCGAGCGAATGGCGAAGGGCTAACGCTCGAACCGTCAGCTTTAAAAATCTTTCCGGGGGCCAATTTACACTATGAACTTAGTTAATAAAAATCAACTTATCTTATTGCGCTTCCCCAACGAAGCAGCACCACATTTTCTTTAGAAACTTAACTCATTTATTCATAACTTATCAGCAGCCCTGTATAGACTATTTGCATGACTTCAACTATGACCTTGTAAATCATAAAACGATGGTCGTGGTATAACTAGAAACAGAAAATGACGAGGGCGGGGTGAAATTTTTTTATTTTGATTTCATACCAATGGCATTAAACAGCGAGTTTTAAGATTACTCTTGTGTTTAAATAATTGTGAAACTTGTGAAGAAAAGGAGAATCTCTTAGAACTGTCAAACTTTCAAAGTGTTCTAACATCACGCACTTGACGGCCATTAGCCCGTAAAATGAAAATTTTTACAAATTTCATCATTCTCTCTTTATATCTGTTATTGATATTACAAAACGTGGTTATATTCATGATTGACGTGGTTACGTGATGGAAGCGTCAAACAGAGGGCCCTTTGGTTTAGATGTATTAAGGCAGAGGTCAAACATCGGCGCACGCGGAAGCAGATCAATTTTGGCTGACCGCGCGACAACGTCAGCCCGGAAGAAATGATTAATGTCATGTGAAACATGCAAAAACTTAATTGAAATGTTCATAAAAATCTACCAAAGGAAAAAAGGAGAAAGAGGAAAACTTGAGATTTTTTTTAACTCAGGGCTGATTTAATGGCAGGTATCCTGCTGATTTTGCATTTTGTTATGAGCTTCATCTAAAAATTTATACTGTTTTAATACACCGTGACTTACTGGCTTGCGTGGTTGTTAACATCTCCCATAAGTCAACTTGGCTCTGACCGACTGAAAGCACACACCCTTGTCATTACAAAGTTAGCACCTGTGTAGGCTACTGTGTTGCTTGTTATTATCAAGAGTTGCGTGGTCTCAATAACTAGCCGCTGTTCGAAAAATGAGCCCCTCTTCTCGTGAAGGGCAAATACCGGACTCGAGGGAGCAATGGAATTCTAGCCTAGAGTTACTGCGCTTGACAACACAGCATTTTCGTAGAATATTGTTGTGAATCAATGTCTTAAAACGTCACGATGTTTTATAAGTCGCAATCACTCCTTTTACGAACTATCCTGAAATAATTGCTCTCAGCAGTCAAGTACTTTGAAGAGGCTTCAGAGCAGTTTGAAATATCGGATCATCAACTTACTCCAAGCCAAGCACGTAATCGTATTTAAATCACTGCTACTTCCTTTCAACTATCTTCAAAGTTCCTGTTGTTTTTTTTTCCCTTTTAGGTACTGACACTAGTTTTTACATTTGTTCTGATCAGGTTTTCCAAGTTTGAGAGATCATGGCCTTATTTCTTCATCAGTTAATGCTCCTGGTGTTCTTAGTGAGTATTCCTATTAATTCTACCTATATTACAATAACTAATTCAAAATACGGAATATAATGTGTAAGTACAGGTAATCAGGTTTTAAAAAAACCCTCATTAGAAGCCAGTTCTGTTTCTTGAGAAAAACGTTTGATCTTTCTTGAAAGACTTCTAGCTTGAGGGTCTTCGCATTTTGATACTGTCAATTCACGTCTGCTAATGTTTGATCATTTTTCTCGCAGAGTACTAAATATCCTCACGTTTCATGCGCGTCGCTAGGTATGTAAAAACATGTGGTAGTGTACTTTAAACAAAAGTAAAGCAAAGACAAGCACTGTTCAACTGTTTAACCGAGAAAGTTGCTTTTAGCAATTAATTTTCACAAACTATTTCTCTGACACTACGGGCAAAGACCAACGGTAAATGGAAGAATGACTTTCTACCGTAGTTAATTCTTCATGACCGCTAAAAATCATTATTTTACCTTACAATTGCTATGTAAAAATGAGAGCATTCAATATTCTCTTGTTTTCTGGTTGAATGTGAATTCAATCATCACAACAAACCCGTTTTTACAGGTTGCTTTATGAATCCTGTTGGTGTTGCTAATCCCAGAATAATCCCTGATAATCGGATAACATCATCTTCCAGTCACCACGGTCTGTACCAGGCGGCCCATGGTCGTCTCTACAGTCACAGAGGCGGTGCTTGGTGTTCGCGTAAGACTGACAGTGACAGTGAATGGCTTCAAGTTGACATCGGAGAAATAATTCAAGCATGCGGGGTGGCTATCCAAGGAAAAAGAACACGTCACCAAAGGGTTAAAGCTTTCACACTGTCTTATTCCTTAGATGAATCAATCTGGGAAACCTACCGGGATGAAAGTGGTGAAGAAATGGTAAGAATTCCATTGTAATGCATGAAAAGAAGTTTTTTATTTCAGTTTGGTGGTGGGTAAAATTTTGAAAAATACATATTATTTCCACCTTGTTTATCTTGTTTTGTTTTTGTTTTTTTTGTTGTTATTGTTTAAACATGTTTGTCATTGCTTTCCTCAAAGGCACCTAGGCTTATCAAGGGGGGTTACAATATTACAAAATTTAATTCATTTATACAGGCTCATACACAAACACACACCCACGCAAAACAAAACACAAATAGCAATATCAATGAGTTAAACTTACATAGCTTGGGACATATTATTTAAACAATCAGGAAATGGCCACCAAACAGCGATTAGTATTAATTACGAAACTTTGTACTTCGTCAAAAAAAAAAGCACTATTGACATTATATTTTTTTTCCTTTCTTTCGCATTTGGAAAGGAGTATTTTTTGAACACGTTTTTCCTTTCAAAAAATAATGTTCCATTTATCACATTCTTGTTTCAAAGGAATTTCAGAGTTTTGGTTACGATTTTGCAATCGACCAGCACAAGTTACCACTACCAGTGTATGCAAGATACTTTCGATTTTATCCAATCCAGCGTCATGGAAACTGCCTTAGGGTTGAGATTTTCAAAGAAAAATGTGAGTTAATAATGCAATAGTAATTAAAAGATGATTACTTTTCTCGTACCAGGAAACAGGTTCCTGGGTGTGGCCGGGATAATCATTAAACATTCAGTGTAGTACATTCTCAAATTAACAACTAATTCATGCGTCAACGTGCGTTCATCGATGTATAAGGTACGAGGGATGTCGGAATATGAAGAACGAGTTTCAAGAAGCTAGAGTTGCTCCTGGCTGCGCCTCCAGAAACCCTTGCGCATCTTTCGTGCTCTCCAAATCGACTTTCGTTTGGCATATTTACATGAACTTCTCATTTTAAGCTCCTAAAGATTTATATCGATCGTCATTTAACAGAAAAGCTGATTAAAGGCGACTGGCCCACTGCAAAGGGCTCTGTAGAAATAGTCAAAACGTTAGTCTTGTAACTGATCAAAGCAATATGATAGAATAAGTTTTGAACAAAGTTATCCGTATATCCGTATTGCTCTTGACAAAAAAAAGATGCCTCATCCTCTTTTGTTATTAATCAATTCATCTGTTAAGTAAATTTCATTAGTCAGCTTAATAGGCAAAGGGGTTTGACTGTATCAGGGTTTAGATAAAGGTTGAATAATGCTTCTTTATCCGCAGTTCCAGGATGTCAGTACATCGACGTAGGACTAGGCAATGGATACACCCTAGATAGAGATTTCAGTTCGTCCTCTGTACTAAACACAAACACACCTGCTAAGAATGGTCGATTGAACTACAATAAAGGATCATCATGGTGTGCCGCAACAAATGATAGTCAGCCATATCTACAGGTTGACTTTGAAAAGCTTTATATCATCTGTGCTGTGTCAACTCAGGGGAACTCCCAAGGGGACGAGTGGGTAAGGAAGTACACACTTCAATCATCTAGGGATGGAACAAATTGGACAGACTATCAAGAGGCGGGAATATTGAAGGTTTGTCACCTTAAATAATAATAAATAATAAAAGAGTGTAATTCCTGGTCAAAAAATTTACTGTCATCATTACGATAGAGAGGTTGTTCAAGTTATCCAAGCGCACGATATAAGTGCTTGAATAACATGGTTAAACATAATGGGAGTCAAAGGAAAAAACACAAACAAGTTAAACCAAGCTATTCTATATAGACTTGAGCAAAAGTAAAGACGAGAAACTTTAGTACGTATTTGTGATGAGAGATCTGCATCTGAGGTAAGGAAAAACGACCTTAACAGCGATTCTGTTAATAAAAAGGATCTCATTGCCCCATTTGACTGACATCGAAAGCTAGCTTTAGTTCTTAGATGCATTGCATCTTTTTAACTGAGAATGAAACTGAAATATGGCCTCACGCTTTGTGTTATGAAAAAAAACATTAACAAACTCTAACTTGGTAGAAAAATATGTTTTTTCGTCTTGTCACGAGCGTGAGACAAAGAAAACAATCGAGTTAATATATGACACGCGTCCTACGTACTGCTAGGATCAGCAATGTCTGTAGCGACATGTTTTGTAATGGAACGTACGTTTTTTCATGGGGTGGGGAGGGCTGGGGCCTCAGACAGGAGGATCATTAGTGAAAGTGAGCACCAAAAGGGGAGTGTGATACCTCTTTGTAAGCTATTCAAGGGGAGAGTCCCACATCTTTTCCATAATTTTTTAAAGAGAATTTTTGTGATGCTGCTTTCCATTTTTCTTACAGATTAAGATTTTCTTTTCCCTTACTTTGATTTAGTCTGGTGTTTTATTACAGGTTCTAGGTCACATTTCTAAAGGTATGTTATGCCGTGGCACATATTTTTCTGGCAGGATTCGTGTCCTTTGCTGTACGTATCGAAACGTACTAAACTCAGGCACCGTTTCTTCAGCTACTTGCCCATGTTGACTATCCGCTGCTTGATCTCCTGAGTCATTTAGTTCTGAAGAGTTACTATTAGATCCATCCATGCACTCTACCCTGTCACTGTCACTGTCAGACTCTGAATTTGAGTCAGAGGCTGGCTGAATGTTGTTCTGACTGTCCTGCACAGTAGAAGTCAAAATCTTACTGCCAGTATGTGCCTTCACCACCCTTACTTTCTAAAATTTCTTTCCTTTAAATGCAATATTGTGGTGATTAATACAGTAATAAAGTTCAAGTTCACCTACACTTAGGGGTGACAACTGGTTTCAGTGATAGAGATCTTCCCAGTCAATGTCATTGTATTCCTGTTGCTTTCTTTCTGCGCGCTTCCTGTCATTATCTGTTGGCTGCCTATCTTTTCTCATTTCAGTGTTAGTTAGATGCTCAATATAATCTGTGCAACAAGCGTTTCTGAAACAATGTATTTTTCAGAAAACTCTTTGATTGCCTTTTTATCCCCTGCTTTTAGCTTACCCTCTTGAAATATCTTTTTTATTTGAGCTCGAGGCTGATAATCATCAGGTTTGCAGCCACTCGTAGGTGTTTTCGTATTTGGTATGTAGTGAATGTCGGGAAGTTTAATGTAATCGGGATAGGGTTTTGGAGTTGGTGTAGCTGGAGCAGGACTTACAAATTTTTAAAGTTTAGACTTCCATATTCGAAATTCAGCAATAAAACGTAAATATCCCACACTGCGGATTGTTCGCAATTTCTTGTTTCAACTCGCACACATTCAATATCGAGATATGTTTATTTTCAAACATTTTGCGTTCACAAGCTAAATTTTCTTAGGTGTCTACTGTGTGAAACATACCATGTAGTAGTAACGGGAGGGTCGCACTTTTTTGAGTCACCTAGCTAAAGGTGGGGGTCAGGAGTTTTTTCTATTAAAATGTAAGGCAAGGCCAACACTTTTTTCGGAAAAAATACCAAAATTCCCCAGTCCCCCCAAGAAAAAACGTACCTTTCCTAAATAGAAAAGAGAAAGTTGTTATTTTGTCTTGTCACGAGTGTGGGACAAAAAAACATTCTGAGTCACCAATAGGAATCGAACCTCAGCCCTTCGGATTCCGCGCTCCGATGCTCTAACCCCCGAGCTAAAGAGACTCTATGGTGAGCAAGGCCTATTACAAAGGACACGCGTCCTGCATTCTGCTAAGATCAGCAATTTCGATAGCGTAATACTTTGTAAATGGAATAAGAAAGATGGTAACCTTCGTTTGGGTGAGGGAAACTTTGCAGGAGTTAGGTAAAGGTATAAAGTCAATTTCTTTATTTCCCTTTAGCGGTCTGCTTACAATGCGCAAATAGCGTTTGATATTTGATGTTCTTGCATCTACAGGTATTCTCAGGAAATTTCAACCGAAAGGAAACAGTAAAACAAATTTTATGCAATGAGTTTGTTGCTAAGCGTTTACGTTTCATTCCTCAAGAACACTACGGAAACTGTTGTATGAGGGTTGAAATATATGGAATACCACTGGCAGCAGGTAAAAAGCAACATACGTTTATAACGATGAAAGAGCTTCCTTACGACAGCGCCTTGAGTAAAAACCGTACTAGTAAATACAAAAGACCGGTTCTGGCACTTTTTTAAAAAAATCAGAAATAATAATACAAGATCACTGGTTAGCTTAGAATTTAAAGATCGGTAACCTCGTTCTTTTGACTAAGGAGGTAGTTTAACCATTCATGTTTAATAGTACAGGCATTGAAAAACCATTTGGACAGACTTCACCCATAATTATTGAGTTTACTAATACAAGTTATATTGTTTGAAAATGTCCACAAAACCTTACAATAATACCAGCCCGAACTCGCTCGAGCAAGACTTTGCCGGTGAGAAACTCCCAAGTCCTCGTTTTTTTTTTTTTTTTTTTAATAGTACGTTACAATGAAGGGGAACGAAAAGTTGGCAAAAACTGCAAATCCAACTACTTCAAAAGTCCAATAGCAAATAATATTGTAAAATCTTTTGTTTTTTTCACATAATTCAGTGACATTACGTGACAGCTTGACAACAGCCACTCTTTACACAAAAATTAAATAATTTAAATGTGACGCTAATGCCACGCTCTTCCTGGACATCTAGGAGAAAAAGCATATCCTCATTTTAGCATCTTTCAATTTTACGCATCTTTCGATACTCAGACAAAATAAATGATAAAGCTGCTTGTATTTTCAGATAATCTTGCCTTGGAAAAGCCAGCCTTTCAGTCAAGTATTTTTTTGATTGCTATGGATGTTAATTATGCAAGAAGAGCAGTGGACGGAGTAAAGAATACAAACAGAAACTATTGTGCAAACACAGGAGGAATGGATCCTGTTCCGTTTTGGGGCGTCGACTTTGAACAAGTACTGCCTGTTTCAGAGGTTTTCATTCTTAACAGTGGAGACTGTTGTGGCGAACGTTTAAACAGTGCCGAGATAATGGTAGGTAAGTACTCAAATTAGGGATAGCCCACGTCCCACCGATTACAGATTAGCGCGCAGACCTCTACTTCGGTCGGCGAAAGGTATACAGTCTATGTGTCCGTCTATGTGCTCTTACTGAAGAATGACTTTTTAAAAAAGTTGATTTTCGTATTACCTTGTACTATTACTTGAAGGAAATGAAACTAGAGATAAAGGATTAACCTACAGTCTTTGCGCCATTGATCTACGAGTCCCTCAAGGAAAGGGAAAGTTTTTTCGATGCAATATGACGCTGTACGGCAGATATTTATGGATCAGGGTACCTGGATTGTCGAAAGCGTTGGTCTTATGTGAAGTTGAAGTTTTCTCCACAGTTAGATCAAGTAAGGAAGTTTACATTTCACGCTGCAGAATATGAATCATATCTCTCATTCCTATGTCATAAAACTCCTGATCATTTAATCGAATTTTGTAGGAAGGCAGTCACAGTTGAATACCCAATTGTGAGCATCTTCGGAATAAGACAGAAATTAAACTTTAAAGAATGCTTTTCCATTATCGGATGATCAACTCCGGGTCTTATAAACTGATTGGTCAGTTTTTTCGTGATGTAATTGGCAGTAAGACTCGAATGGCGTAAGACGGTCGTGATTGGTCGGTTTCGATCCGTTGGTAAAGTTAGGTCTTTCTACTCGGTTCGTTTGTAATGTTAATGTCGTGAATAAGTCGTTTGCATGGTGCCGTTAGTAGTTGAGTCTATTTCAAGTTAGTTAACCAGCTTTCCAAAGTCAGTCGTTAAAAGTAGTCAGAGCTGTAGGTTAGACATTGCACGAAGTCCTAGTCAATAGTGTGGCTCGTAAGTCGATGATGTTCAGCAATGTGACCGTTGACATCACCTTTCCTCGTATAGAAATAAATATGGTACCGGGTGGAAGTACAGAATATCAAGCATGACTCTGATATTTCACAATGTAAAACAATTCGAGACTCTGAGTGTAGCGCCATGATTTATTTGTGAGATTCCTAACCTTGATCCGTTAAAAGCAGCGCCACAGAATACATAAGTCATTTTATTGGAATATCAAACTATAAACTCTTTGATAGCAAGTAATAAGGACATCTGTAAGCTTAAAGTGAGTTTTCGTTCTTTTGGCTAGATCTTGTCTTGTATCAGTCTGCTTCTCAGTCTTCTACAAGGTCAAATTATACCGCTAACAAAGCCGTGGATGGAGATATTCACTCCTGTGCTACAACTCAGTCCCAGCAGGACCCCTGGTGGAGAGTGGACTTAGGAGCATCGCGGGTTGTGGCTAAGGTCATCGTTACATACAAAAATCAAATGGAAGGACTTCAAGTCTGGATTGGTGGGTTCAGGGAATCGTGAAAGAAAATTAAGTAATCATAGAGTTATTGTCATGAGAACGCGCTCTATAGAAGCCCTCCATAGATGTAGCTGTAAAACAGGGAAGAAGTAACATTAAAATGGGAGCCTCGAGAATGTGTGTTTTGCTGACGGTTACTGTATGTCTTTTTAAAGGAGAAGTGAAATTTGAACTTGGTACTTGGGGAGGAAAAATTTTAGAAAAAGGCAATGCCAAGTGGATTGCATTTCAAATAACAACGTGTTCTGTGTTCATGTCCAACAGGTTATGACAGTGACAACAGAAGAAGTTCAAACTTGCTTTGTGGAAGAAAACCCCTTTCCAAAACATTTCTAAACATTTCTCAACGACTTACCATATATTGTCTACCCAGACTTGTCGGAAAATTTGTTTTTATTGAAGATTCAGGCGCTAACAGAACACTGTCCTTATGCGAGGTGCAGGTTTATTCCGAGAGAGGGACAAGCAATGGTAAGCAGCTGTCGTGACTACTTGTCTAATTTGCACTTTCACTGATAAGAGTTATTTCGTTCTATATGGAGAAAGATGTTAATCGTCTTGACACAAGCCTGAGACGCAGCAAAACTCTGATTTCTCCACATTGCATTGATCTTCATTCCAGCTGTTTCAAGCTGGTTCGAGAAAATAGGGAAGGGTTTGGTACAAATTTAAGTCGTAAGTTCTTTTTGGGAAAGCGAAGCATTTTACAACACGGCGAAAAACATCCTTTTGACTCTTATCTCATCCCTTCTTTATACAGTGGAGCCTTTTCCCAACAGCAAAACTCGAGAGCGAGATAAGAGAAGAAAGGTGGCTGTTCTTAGTGGGGATACGGCCGTTGATAAGGATTCCAATTTATTATGTTTCCCCTTATCTGTTTTCTTTTTCTTTTGAAGCATGTCAGACACAGGCAATTAATTTGGCCAACTCCAACATACACTCGGACAAACGTTTTACAGCCTCATCGTTTCTGGCGAACAATGAACCGTATAAAGCACGCCTCAGGAATACCTTAGGAGCCTGGTTACCTAACAGTAACAACAATACTAACGATTACCTAGAAGTTGAGCTGGGAGATGTGTTCTTTATTTGCGCTGTAGCTACTCAAGGACATCCACTTCGAGAGCAGTGGACCAAAAGTTATAAGCTGCATTTGTTCCTAAGGAATTGGATCACCTATAAAGAGAACAACTCGGAAAAGGTTTGAAAAATAGTAAACTCGTTATAGAAATATTCTATAGTTGCCTGAGTAAGATAGCCTCAAGTGTCCCAGTGGAGGGGTAATAACGAAAATTATTTCTTTCGATGTATCAACTAGTGTGCGGTTACATTTTTTTATTTGAAAAACTGTTTTTACAAGAGACCCAAAGGTGACATCAGCTCACTTTCAATTGGATCAAGTTTGTAAGGTGTCTTACTCCCAACGAACAAGAATCAAATTAGATTTGCAGTAGGTTATGGAGAGAGAGAGAGAGAGAGAGAGAGAGAGAGAGAGAGAGAGAGAGAGAGAGAGAGAGAGAGAGAGAGCTAAGTTTTGATATTAGTCCATGAATCTTTGATCCAAGTTCGAGAAGGAAAACTGAGTTTCAGTTAATTTCTAATAAAATTTTTCTATAGATTTTCAGCGGCGGTAGGGGCAGCCAGAATGAAATAGTGAAGCAATTTCTGGTAGAAGTGACAAGGGCGCGGATCATTCGGTTCCAGCCAGTTGACTATTATATTCACAAAGTTCTCAGAGTGGAAGTGTATGGAACAAAAACACCTGCAGGTGCGTCAGTGTAAAGGACCAGACCTATCAAACGTTTTACAACATTAACTATTCAGATTTACATTTATTGATATCTAAGAATCAGAGTATGACAAATTTCCTTTAAAAAGGAATTAAAGTGTGAAGAGTCTAAAAAATATATTTTAAAGAAGGCAAGAAGTAGAACAAATGCGCTACCTTAACTCCATAAAATGGTGACCTTTTTCCATAAAAAAATGAATTACTCCTTATGAGATTGTGCCATGCTGCTTGGGTAAAATCACCTCATATTTCATTATGTGAACATGTAGATAGGGATTTTTCCTTATGGAATGTAAGTGTTACTCCTTTGAACGTGTACACGATAAGGTAAGGTGGACGACAGGGTTCTGGGGCAAGGCGGGAGAAAAGTACTTTGCACTATTCCATTGTTCAAACCTTGCGTCAGCCAGCCCAGTAACTTAGCTGCTGATTGGACAATTCATAATTTATACTCCACGAGCAACTTTTTGATAAGTCAATTGATAAAGCTCCAATTCAGTATCTCACTATAGCCACAAATGATACAATTAAGCTCGAAAACTTGAGAAAATCATCAGGTTAAAAGTATAAAATACAAAAAGCGTGATTAAAAAGTCTTGAGACTGGTCGTGTTCTTCACAGCTTCTCCTGTTCACCCCGTCATTAAAAACAAAGAGAAGGAAATATTTCGCAACTCTTCCATAAAGTGGAATTCTCCCGATGCCAATGGCTGCCCAGTGAGTATGTTCTCAGTGTACTACAAAGCTATCAAATCACGAAATAAAGAAAGCGCTTGACATCATATCAATACATCGTCGGATGCAAATGAGCTGAGCTGCAGTAGTCTCCCACTTGAATGTGGCACAGATTATGAATTCAAAGTGTCTGCATGGAATGACGTGAGAGAAAGTAACCTCTCAGAGTCCTGGCAAGTGAAATCCATCACAGGTATAGCAGTAGTATTTCTCTATCTATATTTTTCCTAAAACCATGTAGAAATTGTTGGCAAAATTGGGAATCCTTCTGTGATAGAGGGCCAGACTGCTAACATCTTGACTTCGTGGTCGAGACTTTGAGCGCGAAGCTCGACGAGTTCGCGTGAAATTTACGAAAAGTATTTGACGAGTCTCTTGGCCGAGAAGAAACGCCGCGTCATACCAACCAAGTTTTTTCTAACATTATTTGACACTTATTGCATTGTATAAATTAAAAAACAAAGAAGAACAAAAGAGAAAACAATTACACAAGCATGGCCTCGCACAAGTGGAAAGCACGAGTGATTGTGAAAAACTTTACAGGAGTCGATTGTCAGCTAAACTATAACTCCACTGCTGGTTATCAGATTCCACGAGCCTCAATACAAAAGAGAATGGTATGGAGAACTCTGTGTTGTGCCGATTTATTCTCTTCCTTAAGATTCTTTCTCATGATCATCCTTACGTTTCCTGAGCCATCCCTTGTAACTCACACTCGAGATTTACTTACTCCCTTTGTTTACTGGGTTAATTTTTGTTTGTTTGTTTGTTTGTTTGGTTTTTTTCTATATTCATTTCAATTTTGTTTTTTCCTAAGGGTACCCAGCCATTGTCAACAGAACTAACCAAGTGAATGGAAGTGTTGTGGTTGTCCGTTGGAAGCCGTGTACTGCTTCTTTTTTCACTATATATCACAGAGAAATGCTTTCAGAGGGCAAAAGTCATTGGAAAGAAGTAAACGTGTCGAGGCATGAAACAAGTTATGGTCTCCATCTTGGATGCCAAAAGGAGCATGAAATAGCTGTAACAGCTTGGAACTCTTCAGGAGAGACTCCACTTACATCAATATTAAAGCACGGCCGACTTTGGAGAGTGAGAACGTTTGGAGGTGAGAACACTGAGTAATTTTCAGTAAAAAAATTTCGCAAAAAAGAAAAGTTTGTCAATAAAATATCATATCAACCAGTATTTTAACAGTTTATTGGCTTCGTTTGATTTCCTAGCTTTGTCTTCGAAGGCTGCATGTAATGGGATACACGTTATTTAGTTGTTAACAGTACACAACCAGAGTAGATAGTTTTGCTTCTTACAACGTTGTACGTGGTTTGGCGAAGCAAACTTGTTAAATTCGAGACCGCAAGAAAACGTTTCGGCGGTTTCCCTAAACAATAGAGAACTTATCTTTTAGTTTGAACGCAACGATCATCCGCATGGCTGGAGGCCGACTTGTGACTGCTATTCAGTTCATACATGTTTCTTTTGAGTACGTTTTGTTAATCTAAAATGTTTTGACCATGATTTCAATCATTTGCTGTTCGAACTTCAAACCCCAAAGCGTCGAATTCGCCGTAGCCTCCTGGAAAACTTATCATTTTAGCAATAGTCACAAAAAGACAAAGTTCACATGCTAACTTATGTTTACCATTACTATTACTGACGTGCTTATGCTCCTCTCTAAGATAGTCAGTCACGAAATATTCTATTTTGTGACAAGTGGCTCAGGTGCACAAAACCCTCTGAGATTCCGGCTTTGGTTAAACGAGAACTAACCACCGACGTGTTTTGTTGTAGATCGTGGGATTATTTTCTGTTACTGAAAATTTCATGCACGTGTGACAATGATGTTTTCTTGATTCCTATATATTATGTAGCAACTGATTCCACACTGTTAATTTGACGCGGAAGAGATAAAGTTCCAACAGCAATGATTTAATTCAAGGTCAAGGAATTTTGGCACACTTACGCCAACTTACAAGAATCCCTCGCTTTCGGCAAATGAAAGTCAGCGTAGGGGTCAGGTGCGGATGCACATTGCGTTTTATGAATGCTCCGTAGCAAAGGCTTTATTTATCGTTATTGCTTCAGATAAACCGTCTCCTCCTATTATTAAAAGCAAAGAAGTTCAGATGTCTGGATGTGATGTGAATCTCAAGTGGGGTTCTACACAAGACAACGGCTGTCCGCTGACCATGTATACAGTATATTACAGAGAGGTGCAATCTTTGGGTGAAGATGAGTACTGGCATCACATCAATGTTACCATGGACTCTACTTCAACGAGTCTCACGTCGCTCAAGTGTAACTCTGAGTACACTTTTAAAGTGACTGCTTGGAATGAACTGGGAGAAAGTAACACCTCAAAAGAATGGCATATAAAAACTGCTCAGATCACTGACATTTCTCGCGGACGAACCCTTAGCATTGCTGTATTTGTAGGATGTGGGCTACTTATTCTCTTAACTGTTGGAATCCTTTGCTTCATGATCAGACAAAGGAGAAAAAAGAGGAAAATTCGAGGCCACAAAACAAGAAGGTTGGAAAACGTTTTATTCTAGAAATGTGTTAGCTAACCCAATCCCAAACCGTAAAATGTTGTTAATTATTATATTCCAGAGAACTTCTGCTTCCGTGAGTGAATCTGTTTCTCGCGTATCATCTTTACATATGTTAATTAACATGCATTTGATCATAGAGCCCGCCCTCTAACAAACTATCTATCCCTTAATGCTTCGTATACGAGTATGTGTGAAATCTTGATGAACAATTAAAAGAGAAAAAACTCTTCAATGCTTTATTAGATCGATGTCAGACATTGTTCCCTTGCTGTTAAAAGAGATTCCTCCGGAACGTGTGACCATTATGGAAGAGCTGGGTCGAGGCGCCTTTGGTAAAGTACACAAAGGAATCTTAAAAGAAATGCCGAAGGTTGAAGTGTTTTTCAAGCCCAAAGAAGAAAGAGAGGATCATATTAAAGAAGGAAGAGTTGTCGCCGTAAAACTCTTACATGGTAAGGAATCACTGCATGATATATTCGCTTTTTCGGTTATGCGAGCCTTTTGAATAAATCACGATGAAAAGGTTAGTGACTCAGAAATTCATAGTCATAGGATCTATTTTTATTCAGTCCTTTACTTGAGACAAGAAAACTTAAAGAAGATAAAATTACCGAACGTTATTCTGTCAAACACGTCGAGTGCCGACCGTAATCACAGATGAAATACACTTCCACATGGCTAATCACGAGAAACCAGTCTCTAAAAGTATGACAGATTTTTCTCTACACCTGCTGGGTTTTATCCTCGTGGATCTTCCGTGTTTAAACAATCCATAATTTGGTAACGTGTTTTCTTCAGAGGCTTTCGACTTTTGTGATTGTCGTGACCGTTCAGACCAAATTACACAGAAGGATCCGTCCGTCAGTGACTTAAATTCTACTTCCCAACCGGTCATTCGAAAAGGATGTGTCTTGCCAAAATCGTTGTAGGAGGTTCTACGAAAATTGAGTCGAGCGTATGAGTCGCCAGTTATTATGAAATAATTTACTGATCAACCTAGTGAAATATTTTTGAAACTGCATCACCCCATCGTCATTCAGCGAATATAAACTTTATTTATATTTAAATTGAGGATTAAAATTTGCTGTTTTTTATCATATTCCGCTTTCAGAAAGAGCCGGTGAGGAAGGGCAAGAGCAGTTTGTCAGAGAAATTTCGTTTATGCAGCGAGTTGGTACTCACAGAAATGTGCTAAGCATGGTTGGTTACTGGGACAGATCAGAGCCAATCATGCTAATCCTGGAATATGTTCCACATGGAGATCTTCTGCAGTGGCTGAGGAAAAAAAGGCAACAGGTAAAAATATTTTGTACCTTTAAAACCAGGATACACTGGAGAGACCACTGATCCATCGCTAAACACAAATACCGTCCGAAAAAAGTCGGAAAGGTGATCTAATTCGCAAGTCTACTTGTGGCACCAAGTACAAATACCACCTGGGTTGTGAGCGGATGCTGATAATACATCTAACTGTTTTTTTCCGTCAACAGAGTTTCCAAATTGCTGTTACAATTCGCTATCTCTGAATTTAGATGGTCTAACAATTCAAAATTGTTTGACATATTTTGTCAACTGTTTTGTTCTCGATAAGTGGAATTGTTCCAACGTCATCTTTCATTGATTTCAGGTAAAATGTAAAAACAGCATTGATGGTGTTGTTTTTGAATCTGTGGATGATTTATCAGACGGTAGTGCGAGTTCAAATGCAGCTGCCTCAACTGGTAAGTCAGAGGACGAAGGCTTTCACGATAGTAGAGAGAAACAAGACTTCAGCGTCACGTCGGACATTTTAATTAATCTGGTAGAACAGCCATTTACAGACGGGAAAAGGAATGAAACTGAAGAACTTGGAATAAGAATTTCCCAAACTGATTTTCTATCTGGCCTCGAAGGAGAAAAAAACTCACAGAGCCAACAATCCAATGAACTGAGTCACATGGATGTCACTTTGCCCACTGTAAGAGCAAACACTGCATTGCCCTTTGTAAGTGCAAGCACCGGTTTGGAAGATTTTAACGCTGATTTTCGGCCCAGTAGTGGAAGTGGAGACGATTTGAACACTAAGAGGGCAGAGAATGAAAACAGAAATGAAGATATAGGGAGAGAGGGAGTGAAATCATCGATTGATGAAGAGGGAACTATCGGCATTTCGTTTGAAAGTGCCCGTTGCTTGCCGCAGCCCCAGGAGAACATGGAGCGACAACTAGAAACAAGTGAAGCTGGTGAGAAGGCAGTTAACTTCACTGTTCAAGACGTACTTTGTTTTGCGTGGCAGATAGCAGGAGGAATGGTAGGTGATTGAACTTAATGAAATAAATGTTACGATCAGATACTTTTAAGGAGTGTTGGAATAATCGTGCTTCTTTATTACCCGACCCTCGAGAAAAAATTATTTGCTTTAAACTGGAGCAAAATCAATAAAATAGGATAAGACATTTAGATAAACGTTTGATTCTTGATACACAGACAGTTCTATTCTAAACATTGGAAGTTCCGTTAAAAACCGGCAACTCTCTTATCGCAAAAACATCATATAATTAATTAACCATGCCGTCGTAGCAATCTATTTACTTTGTTCAGCAATTTTAACCTGATACAACTGGTTTGATTCAGACAGCAAGAACTGAGCTACCATAAGTTTACTGATGTTCTCCTTTTCCGCAATGGGAAACCATAAAAGAAAAGAAAGGATAGACGGCACGTGGTTTGTAAATACTTTATGTTTTCGGTTTCTTTTTTGAATAGGAGTACTTGGCTAGTAAGGGATTTGTTCACCGCGACCTGGCCGCACGTAACATCCTTATTGGTGAAGACAGAGCCGTAAAGATTGCTGACTTTGGCCTGTTACGTCACACGTATGGAGATATTTATGAAGTAAAGAACACGAGGAAACTTCCAATCAAATGGATGGCGCCTGAGTCACTAGACAGTGGGGTATACACTGCTAAAAGTGATGTGTGAGTATTTTAAGTTTATAGGGCTCTTGTGGTGGGAGGGGGGGGGGGCAATCTCTTGACGTTCATCTTTCTTTTTTATTTTAACTTCAATGTTTGTCGATGTAAGTAGTAATTAGCTCTCACATGTAAATGCATGTTCCTTACCAGAACATCTTTCCCATTGGAATTATCAACCTCAAAGGAGTCCAGTTCAGGATCATGATCGTCTGCATATTCTGTACAAGCACCCTACAACTAGAATATTAATTGACGGTATACTCAGCATTTTCAACTGAGTTGATAACGTGAATTGACCTTCGTAAAGAGTTTAGAAGCTGGCGTTTGGAGAGTTGGTCGTTCGACTGTCCTTCTGCGGTAGGGCGAACGCTCGCAACGTCAGCTTTTAAAATCTTAACGATGGTCAATTTACGTTATCAACTCAGTAGATAATAATCAATTCACTCTTTCTACTCTCCGACTGATGCAGCACCACAGTTTTTTAGAAATTTACCCCCTTTATTAACTTGACGGTGTCTGACAAAGTTTGATGCTACTCTGGTTTACAGATTTAATGAATGTAACCGAAGAAGTTACAATTCATAGACCCAAATTCTTCGGTTACATTCATTAAATCTGTAAACCAGAGTAGCATCAAACTGTCTGATTGTCCACCTGGTTTAGTATGACAGTATCTGTCATCAGGCTTACAAAGTAACATGAACTAATTATTTTCGTCCCTTTTTTCGATAGTTGGTCTTTTGGTGTACTTCTTTGGGAATTGTGCACAATGGGTGAGTAACAACACCTGATGTGTCACAGCAAAACTATCCAACCACTTTTACCACCATCAATAGCCAGCATTCATCGCTAAAATTTAACACGCCTCAATTTGGTTTAGTTCGAGTTTCTCCGATCTTGATTGATTCAAATAGCACGATAAGCGCAGGTAAAGTTAAACCCAAAACAAAAGTAAAATTACCCTCAATTTACATCTCACAGGATATTTCTTAACCAGATCATTAACAGAGAATTCTGGGAGTGTCCCCAGACCCCGAGACAAACCCTTACTTATAACGCTTGTTTTTCAGTTATAGGTTCGTTTCAGCTGCTAAACTGAATTTTTTTATGTATGCTGGACTGTGTTACAAATAAATGTGGGAGAGAGGAGAGGGAGGGCAAAATCAATTATTCGATCAACAACCTCCGAACTCGAGAGGCGTTGGATTATGAATTTGAATCAAAGAGAAATGGACCCGCCTTTGGGAAAAAAAAAAGGGCTAGAAGCGACCTGGCCGCTGAGAAATATGTCAAGTGGTATTTGACATCTGTATTTTCTCAAACCTTTTATTCACGAGGGGTCTAAGACTTATCGAAGTTGTTATAAAAACAATTTTTCTAATAACTTTTTTTCCTTCTTCTAATTTAACCTGCATCCAAGGTGGCATTCCCTACCCTGGAATAAGCAACAGAGAGTTGTTAAGACTTCTTAAGTCAGGATATCGAATGGAAAAACCAGCCATTTGCTCTGATGAGCTGTAAGTTTAACAAATAATCTTCAATTGTTCCATGCAATTAACGTTAATTCAACACCAACTAAATCTTTTCGACTGAAGTTTTTCTTCTTGTCTATCTGACTGAGCAAATCTCTTTTGAAGTTATATGTAAGGTCTCGTTGAGATATGCAGTTTAACATCAATGATGATAGTAATCTAGATAATTCCATTAAGTTGAATAATTTAAAAAAAACGCTGACAATTGTGACGGAGGAATTGAGATCAATGTTAGAAAAGATAGTGTACCATTACGAGAAACTCTACATGGAAACAAGGGCCTCACGAAAACATTGATTTCAGGGATAGTTATTTCAATGAATCACATTGTATACCTATCAAGCTAACCATAAAAGAAAATAATAAGTGCCAAGTCTTTTTTCAAGAAAATTCTGCCGTTGTAACATCAAGATGGCCAAAATATTCAACAAGATATGGTTTTCAAAAGAATTATTGAGCGTATTTGGTAAAGACGCCTTTACATTGTACTTTGTTTTAAGGCCTGAGGTGGACTTTATCATGTCTCCATTCTCCTTGCTGTGCTTTAGTCGTCAGTGTCTGGACAAACAGTAAATAAGACGATAACTTCCACATAGCGCCAATGTCCTCATTGACACCAGAATACTTTATATCTTATCAGATACGAGTTGATGTTAGACTGTTGGAGGGTAGACCCAGAGGAGAGACCATCATTTGAACAGCTGATAACAAGAATAGAAGAAATGATGACGAGGGACACTCCTTACTTTGATCTGAATGAAGACCATGAAAGCGTTGCCTCTAACACTGAGACGACACCCGAAACTGACCAACCACATGCGTGATTAGTGTTTAGATGGACAACTTTTCAGCTAAAAGTTGAGAATGATGTTGATTCAAGAAAAATATTTGATAATTTGTAAATTCGTTGACATGGAAACTTGCCAGTCATAGATGAAAAAACGGGGAGAACTATCAAAGAAAGGCTCTTCGTGTCTACTTTTGTAAAATGCAGGACAGCTTTTGTCAAAATTAAGGTGTTTTATAGAAATTTCCCGGTAATTAAACAAAAAAACAAAACAAAACAAATAATGACAATTAACATCATTAGTGGCCTCAGAGACTTGCTTACCAAAAAGAGTAAACAGTTTATTTAACCAGAGGATGAGACACATTTGAGTTCAGTGTATAGTGGTCTATATATAAATACCAACTTTGAAGAGTTACTGGCTTGAAACGTCAATAGTTCTGAAATACTCTTTGGATACGGTATGAACATAATTTGTTAATTACAACAGAATTTTAAGGAATCTATAGTAACAGCAATAAAAATAATTAATAGTAATATAAAATGTTCTTAAAAATTA
Source organism: Pocillopora damicornis (assembly GCF_964200805.1). Classification (NCBI taxonomy): domain Eukaryota; kingdom Metazoa; phylum Cnidaria; class Anthozoa; order Scleractinia; family Pocilloporidae; genus Pocillopora; species Pocillopora damicornis. The sequence continues at coordinate 14,080,438 of NC_142673.1, read as the reverse complement.
TATCATTGATAAGCAAGGAAGAAAAGTTGTTAATAAATGATGAAGTCCCGAAAGGCAGCTTTAAAACAACTTAAGCTTTTGCAGAATGATTTCCTACCAAGAGATTGTAATCTCGTTTCGTACCTAACATAATTTCGTATCTTACATAACAGTTGTAATATTAGGAATATACTTTATTTCCAGGACTTGAAGGCTGTGGCACAAATGGTTTGCAGTGTTTGAGTATTGTACAAAACACCCCCCCCTCCCCGTTTACCCCCCGTTTGGAGAAAAAGTTGTCTAAGTGTAACATGGCGTACCCCCCCTCCCTCCCTCCTGTGTACTCTGTCTTTGTCTCTATGAGTCACTCGCTAACCATCCCTGAGTTATGTTTTGTAATTGCCTAAAGTTAAATATCTAAATCCTATGTGTTTTTTTTTGTGATGGTTCCAATTTGTTCCCCGAGACATTGCTCTTTCCGATTTCGTATGCACGTGGAAAAAAATGAGATAATCTCCTCATTCGTGATTTAATTACACTCTCCATGTGACCTTTGGCTAGTGGTCTATGAGGCGAATTAAAAGAAAAGTATTCAAGTTCGATTTTGCCTTTTTCCTCTCGCACAGTCTTCGATGCTCACGAGAAAGCGACGTCTAATCGAAGGTGGAGCGCGGGCTCAATTCTCAAGCAGCGGCTGGTAGTAATAGCCTGCTCAAGATGACAAGTGCAGTAATCTGAATTTTTCGATCGTTAATAAAAAATGCTTTGTCTATAATAACTGAAGGCCTTGAGACCATTCTATTCCTATTAGTAGTCACGCAACTTCTTGTCACTATTTCAGGTTATATGGGAATACAAACGTAAGTTAGGAGAAACTTACCGGCTGAGTGTATTATCTCGATATGATGACACCAGCAAAGTTAAGCTAAGTTTAGCTGAATGAAGATCAGAAATAGAGAACGGAAAAAGTGAATTTTTTATAGGATTCAAGTGGTCAGTAACTTGTATTTTTAATGTGCTAAATTTGAAGCCGTCCAATATCGGTTTAAGCAGCTCCCACAAAGAAAACAAATTTAAACCGTGTTTAACAAAAGAGCTGTAAAACATATTCTAGTACACTCTACTTCCAACATCTCGTGTACGCAATCTTAAAATAACATAAGCTCACAAGAAACTCCAGACACATTACACCAGACACGTAAAACTCTCCCTCTCCTTCATTAAGGCATAATTTCACGTCGACTGCATACCTTATCTCATTGGAAGAAGTTTCGAACAGGAAAGGTACTGTATATTATTTAGTGGCCAGTTCGGAGACACTCGCTTTTCCATCGCTTTCTTCATCCGGTCTTTATTAAACGATCATCTACCAAATAACTTAGTACAATCATCTTACTTAATTACAGAATCTTTACATCATTCAGTAGTCATACACTATATCACTTATGTTGATGCAAGTACTTGTTGCTATAGTACTAAATACACCACAGGTACATTTTAATGATTGCACAAACACTATTTAAATAGCTGTCTAAAGAAGCATGTTTCGATATGTGCTACAAATCCAGATACTTTCAATTGTCGTCAATAAGGTATCCAAAATGGACTACGTTTTCCTCTTCTTCAAGGGTGGCGGGAAGTTCTCCAAAAATCAGTCTGAAGTATCAGACATTGCTTCGATATTAGAAATCTGCCGAGCGATTGCGAAGGGCTAACGCTCGAGCCGTCAGCTTTAAAAAAACTTTCCGGGGGCCAATTTACACTGTCAACTTTGTTAATAAAAGCCGACTTATCTTGTTGCACTTCCCCAACGAAGCAGCACCACATTTTCTTTAGAAACTTATAGACTATTTGCATGACTTCAACCTATGACCTTGTAAATCATAAAACGATTGTCGTGGTGTAACTAGAAACAGAAAATGTAGAGGGCTAGGTGATATTTTTTTTATTTTAATTTCGTACCAATGGCGTTAAACAGCGAGTTTTAATATTACTCTTGTGTTAAAATAATTGTGAAACTTGTGAAGAAAAGAGAATCTCTTAGAACTGTCAAACTTTCAAAGTGTTCTAACATCACGCACTCGACGGCCATTAGCCTGTAAAATGAAATTTTTTACAAATTTCATCATTCTCTCTTTATATCTGTTATTGATATTACAAAATGTGGTTATATTCATGATTGACGTGGTTACGTGATGGTAGCGTCAAACGAAGGGCCCCTTGGTTAGATGTATTAAGGCAGAGGTCAAACATCGGCGCATGCGGAAGCAGATCAATTTTGGCTGACTGCGCGACAACTTCAGCCCGAAAAAAATTATTAATGTCAAGTGAAACATGCAAAAACTAAATTGAAATGTTCATAGAAATTTACAAAAGAAAAAAAGGGGAAGAGGAAAACTTGAGAGTTTTTTTAACTCAATGCTGATTTAATGGCAGGTATCCTGCTGATTTTGCATTTTGTTATGAGCTTCATCTAAAAATTTATACTGTTTTAATACACCGTGACTTACTGGCTTGCGTGGTTGTTAACATCTGCCATAAGTCAACTTGGCTCTGACCGACTGAAAGCACACACCCTTGTCATTACAAAGACTACTGTGTTGCTTGTTATTATCAAGAGTCGCGTGAGCTCGATAACCAGCCGCTGTTCGCAAAATGAGCCCCTCTTCCGTGAGGGGCGAATACCGGACTCGAGGAAGCAATGGAATTCTAGCCTAGAGTTACTGCGCTTGACAACACAGTATTTTCATAGAATATTGTTGTGAATAAATGTCTTAAAACGTGACGATGTTTATAAGTCGCAATCACTCCTTTTACGAACTATCCTGAAATATTTGCTCTCAGAAAGCTGTCCTAACATTTCTCAATTAACGCCACCTCAGCAGTAAGTACTTTGAAGAGGCTTCAGAGCAGTTTGAAATATCGGATCATCAACGTACTCCAAGCCAAGTACGTAATCGTATTTAAATCACTGCTACTTCCTTTCAACTATCTTCAAAATTCCTGTTGTTTTTTTTTCCCCTTTTAGTCACTGGTATTAGTTTTAACATTTGTTCTGATCAGGTTTTCCAAGTTTGAGAGATCATGGCCTTATTTCTTCATCAGTTAATGCTCCTGGTGTTCTTAGTGAGTATTCCTATTAATTCTACTTATATTACAATAAATGATTCAAAATACGGAATATAATGTGTAAGTACAGGTAATCAGGTTTAAAAAACCTTCATTACGGAAGCCAGTTCTGCTTTTTGAGAAAACTTTTGATCTCTTTAGGATAACTTCTGGCTGGAGGGTCTTCGCATTTTGATGTTGTCAATTCACGTCTACTAATGTTTGATTTCTATCATTTTTCTCACAGAGTACTAAATATCCTCACGTTTCAGGAGAATCGCTAGGTATGTAAAAACATGTGGTAGTGTACTTTAAACAAAAGTAAAGCAAAAACAAGCGCTCTTCAACTGTTTAACCGAGAAAGTTGCTTTTTGCGATCAATTTTCACAAAATATTTCTCTGTCTTTACGGGCAAAGACCAAAGGTAAAACGGAAAAATGACTTTCTACCGTAGTTAATTCTTTACGAACTGCTTAAACTCATTATTTTATACCTTACAATTCCTATGTAAAAATGAGACCATTCAATATTCTCTTGTTGTCTCGTTGAACGTGAATTCAATCATCATGACAAAATAAATTTTTACAGATTGCTTTAAGAATCCTGTTGGTGTTGCTGATCCCAAAATAATCCCTGATGATCGGATAACATCATCCTCCAATCAAGACGGTCTGTTCCGGGCGGCCTATGGTCGACTCAACGGTTACAGAGGCTGTGGTTGGTGTTCGGGTAAGCCTGACAGTGACAGTAAATGGCTTCAAGTTGACATCGGAGAAATAATTCAAGCATGCGGGGTTGCTATCCAAGGAGATAGAAGAATACGTCACCAAAGGTTTAAAGCTTTCAAACTGTCCTATTCCTTAGATGAATCAAACTGGGAAACCTACCGGGATGAAAGTGGTGAAGAAATGGTAAGAATTCCATTGTAATGCATGAAAAGAAGTTTTTGATTTCAATTTCGTCGTTGAGAAAAATTTGAAAATTTTGTTTAAACGTATTTGTCGTTGCTTTCCTCAAAGGCTTTCCTCGTAGGCTTAGAAAGGGGGATGACAATATTCCAAAATTTAATTCCTTTATATAGGCTCATACACAAAACACACACCCACACAAAGACAGCACACAAATTGCAACAACAACGAATTAAACTTACATAGCTTGAAACATATTATTTAAACAATCAGGCAATGGCCACCGAAAAGCGATTTGTATTAATTATGATACTTTATACCTCGCAAAAGAGCACTATTGACATTGTATTTTTTTCCTTTCTTTCGCATTTGGAAACAAGTATTTTTGGAAGTATTTTTTCCTTTGAAAAAAACTTATGTTCCATTTATTACATTATTGTTTCAAAGCAATTTCAGGGTATAGGTTACGGTCCTTCAATCGCTCAGCACAAGTTACCACTGCCAGTGCACGCAAGATACTTTCGATTTTATCCAATCCAGCGTCATAGAAGGACCTGCATTAGGGTTGAGATTTTCAAACAAAAATGTGAGTTCATAATGCAATAGTAATTAAAATATGATTACTTTTCTGGTATCAGGAAACAGGTGTAGTCGAGATAGTCATTAAACATTCAGTGTAGTACATTCTCAAATTAACAACAAGTTTATGCGTTAGCGTACGTCCATCGATGTAAAAAGCACGTGAGACGTCGGGATATGAAGCACGAGTTTTAAGAAGCTACAGTTGTTCTCGGCTGCGTCTCCAGAAACTCTTGCACATCTTTCGTGCTCCAAATCGATTTTCCTTTAGCATATTTACATAAACTTCTCATTTTAAGCTCCTAAAGGTTTATATCAATCGTGCTTCTGGGCGACTGGCCCACTGCAAAAGGCTCTCTAGAAATAGTCAAAATTTTAGTCTTGATCAATACGACATTGACAGAATGGACAAGTTTTGAACCAAGTTATCCTTGTATCCGTATTACTCTTGACAAAAGAAGATGCCTCATCCTCTTTTGTTATCTATGAATTCATCTGATTAGTAACTTTCAACAATCAGCTTAATAGGCAAAGGGGTTTAACTGTATCAGGATTTGGGTAAAGGTTGAATAATACTTCTTTATTTGCAGTTCCAGGATGTCAGTACATCGACGTGGGACTAGGCAATGGATACACCCTAGATAGAGATTTCAGTTCGTCCTCTGTACTAAATGCAAACACACCTGCTAAGAATGGTCGATTGAACTACAACAAAGGATCATCATGGTGTGCCGCAACAAATGATAGTCAGCCATATCTACAGGTTGACTTTGAAAAGCTTTATATCATCTGTGCTGTGTCAACTCAGGGGAACTCCCAAGGGGACGAGTGGGTAAGGAAGTACACACTTCAGTCATCTAGGGATGGAACAAATTGGACAGGCTATCAAGAGGCGGGAATATTGAAGGTTTGTCACCTTCAGAAACCTAATAAATAATAAAAGAGTATAATTCCTGTTTAAAAAATTTACTGTCATCATTACGATAGAGAGGTTGTTCAAGTTGTCCAAGCGCACGATATAAGTGCTTGAATAACCTGGTTAAACATAATGGAAGTCAAAGGAAAAAACACGAACAAGGTAAACCAAGCTATTCTATATAGACTTGAGCAAAAGTAACGGCGAGAAACTTTAGAACGTATTTAGAGTAGTATTTGTGATGAGAGGTCTGCATCTGAGGTAAGGAAAAACGATCTTAACAGCGATTCTGTTAATCAAAAGGATCTCATTGCCCTATTTGACTGATATCGAACGCTAGCTTTAGTTCTTAGATGCATTGCCTCTTTTCAACTGGGAATAAAACTGGAATATGGTCTCATGCTTTGTGTTATGACAAAAAAAAACACTAACAAGCCCTAACTCGGTAGAAAAAGATATTTTTTCGTCTTGTCACGAGCGTGAGACAAAGAAGACAATCTGAGTTCATGCAGGACACGCGTCCTGTATACTGCTAGGATCAGCAATGTCTATAGCGACATGTTTTGTTCGGGAACATATGTTTTTTCTTGGGGTGGGGAGGGCTGAAGCCTCAAAGGGGAGGGTCATTAATGAAAGTGAGCACCAAAAAGGGGAGTGTCATACTTCTTTGTAAGATATTCAAGGAGAGGATCACACATCTTTTCCAGAATTTTTTAATGAGATTTTTGTGATGTTGCTGTCCATTTTTCTTACAGATTAAGTTCTTTTTTTTCCCAACTTTGATTTTATTAGGTGTTTTATTATAGATTCTAGGTTACATATCTACATGTATATTATTCCATGGCACACAGTTTTCTCGGCGGACTCGTGTCCTTTGCTGTCCGCATCGAGACGTACTAGACTCAGGTTGACTATCCGCTGCTTGATCTCCTGAGTAATTTAGTTCTGAAGAGTTACTAATAGATCCCACCATGCGCTCTACCCTGTCACTGTCACTGTCAGACTCTGAATTTGAGTCAGAGGCTGGCTGAAAGTTGTTCTGACTTTCCTGTACAATAGATGTCAAAATCTTACTGCCAATATATGCCTTCACCACCCTTACTTTCTGTTTCTTTTTTCTAAATGCAATATTGTGGTGATAAATACAAAGTTCAAGTTCACCTACTCTAAGGGGTGACAACCGGTTTCAGTGATAGAGATCTTCCCAGTCGATGTCATTGTATTCTGGCCTGCTTCTTTCTTTCTGCATGTTTCCTGTCATTATCTGTTTGCTGCTTATCTTTTCTCATTTCAATGTCAGTTAGATGCTCAATATAATCTGCAACAAGCATTTCTGAAACAATGGATTTTTCAGAAAACTCTTTGATTGCCTTTTTATCCCCTGTTTTGAGCTTACCCTCTTGAAATATCTGTTTTATTTGAGCTCAAGGCTGATAATCATCAGGTTTGCGGCCACTCGTAGGTGTTTTCGTACCTGGTATGTAGTGAAAGTCGGGAAGTTTGATGTAATGGGGATAAGGTCGTGGAGTTGGTGTAGCTGGAGAAGGACTTACAAAATTTTTGAAGTTTATACTTCCCTGTTCAAATTTCAGCTATAAAACGTAAATATCTCACACTGATTGTTCGCATTTTCTTGTTTCAGCTCGCACACATTCAATATCGAGATATAGTTAATTTCAAACATTTTGCGTTCACGAACGAAATGTTCTGAGGTGTTTATGGCGTAGAACATACCATGTAGTAGTGAGGGGAGGGTCGCACTTTTGTCAGTCACCTAAAGGTGGGGGGTCAGGAGTTTTTTTTAATTAAAATGCAAGGGAGGGCCAACACTTTTTTTCAGAAAAAAAATACCAAAATTCCCCCCAAGAAAAAACGTACCTTCAATTCCTTAAATAGAATAAGAAAGATGGGCTCGGTAAAGATATAGAGAAAGTTGTTATTTCGTCTTGTCACGAGCGTGGGACAAAGAAAACATTCCGAGTCCCCATAAGGAATCGAACCTCAGACCTTCGGATTCCGTGTTCCGATGCTCTACCACAGAGCCGCAGAGACTCTATGTTGAGCAAGGCCTATTACAAAGTTCATATATGACACGCGTCCTGCATACTGCTAAGATCAGCAATGTCGATAGCGTCATGCTTCGTAAATTCAATAAGAAAGATGGTAACCTTTGTTTGGGTGAGGGAAACTTTTCAAGGGGTAGGTAAAGGTATAACGTCAATTTCTTTAGTTACCTTTGGCGGTCTGCTTACAATGCGCAAATCACGTTTGATATTTGATATTTCTTGCATCTACAGGTTTTTTCAGGAAATTTCAACCGAAATAAAACAGTAAAACAAATTTTGTGCAATGAGCTTGTTGCTAAGCGTTTACGTTTCATTCCTCAAGAACACTACGGAAACTGTTGTATGAGGGTTGAAATATATGGAATACCACTGGCAGCAGGTAAAAAGCAACATACGTTTATAATGATAGAAGAGCGACAGCGCCTTAGGTACAAACCGTACTAGTAAATACAAAAGACCGGTTCGGGCACTTTTTTTAAAAAAATCAGAAATAATAATACAAGATCACCTCGTTCTGTTGACTGAGGAGGTAGTTTAACCATTCAAGGTAAATAGTACAGGCACTGAAAGACCATTTGGACTGACTTCACCCATAATTATTGAGTTTACTAATACACGTTACATTGTTTGAAAATATCCACAAGACCTAACAATAATACCAGTTCGAACTCGCTCGAGCAAGACTTTGCCGGTGAGAAAATCCCAAATAAACCTCGGTCAGTGCGGGAAAACCTTCAAATAAACAACCTATGATTTTTTTTGATTTTTTTGATTTTTTTTTTTTTTCGATAACTAGAGACAATACGTTATAATGAAGGGGAATGGAAAGTTAGCAAAAAACTGCAAATCCAACCACTTCAAAAATCCAAAAGCAAATAATCTTGTAAAATCTTGTGCTTTTTTCGTATAGTTCAGTGACATCACGTGACAGCTTGACAACAGCCACTCTACACAAAAATTGAAAAAAAAAGCGACGCCAGTGCCATGCTCTTCCTGGACATTTGGGGGAAAAGAGCATGTCCCTTTTTCTAGCATCTTTCAATTCTGCTCATCTTCCGATACTCTGAGACACTTAATAATAAAGCTGCTTGTATTTTCAGATAATCTTGCCTTAGAAAAGCCAGCCTTTCAGTCGAGTTTATATTCTGATGCTAAGGATGCGAATCATCCAAGAAAAGCAGTGGACGGAGTAAAGAATACAGACAGATACCATTGCGCAAACACAAAATTTTTCCTTCTTAATCCGTTTTGGACAGTCGACCTTGAACAAGTGCTGCCTGTTTCAGAGGTTTTCATACTTAATAGTGGAGACTGTTGTGGGGATCGTTTAAACGGTGCCGAGATAAGAGTAGGTAAGTACTCAAAATAGGGATAGCCCAGTTTCCCACGTCCCACGGATTAGAGACTAGCGCGCAGACCTCTACTTCGGTTGGCAAAAGGTATACATTCTATGTGCTCGTTTATGTGGTCTTAGTGAAGAATGATTTTTTAAAGAAGTTCGTTTTTGTATTACCTTGTATTCTCCCTTTAAGGAAATGTAAGGAAGTGTCCCTCAAGGAAAGGGAAACTTTTTTCGATGTAATACGACGCTGTACGGCAGATATTTATCTATCAGGATACCTGGATCGTCGAAACAGTTGGTCCTGTGTGAAGTTGAAGTTTTCTCTACAATCAGATCAAGTAAGAAAGTTTACATTTCACGTTGCAGAATATGAATCATACCTCTCATTCCTTTGTCATAAAACTCCTGATCATTTAATCAATTTTTTTAGGAAGACAGTCACAGTTGAATACCCAATACTGAGAAACGTCGGAATGAGACAAAAATTCTGACTCTATTAGCCTGTTCTAACTCCGGGTCTTATACACTGATTGGTCAATTTTTCTGTGATATAGTTGGCTATAAGACTCAAATGGCGTAAGACGGTCGTGATCGGTCGGTTTGGATCCGTTGGTAAAGTTAGGTCATTCTGCTTGCTTCGTTTGTAATTTTAATGTCGTGGATAAGTCGTTTGCCTGGTGCCGTTATAGTTGACACTTGTTGAGGGGAGTCTGTTGAAATTAGTTGGAGCTGTAGGTTAGGCACTGCGCGGAGTCCTAGTCAATAGTGTGGCTCGTAAGTCGATGATGTTCAGCAATGTGACTATTCACATTACCTTCCCTCGTATAGAAATAAATATGGTATCGGGTAGAAGGACAGAATATCAAGCATAACTCTGATATTTCACAATGTCCAACAATTCGTGACTCTGAGTGTAACGCCATGATTTATTTGTGAGATTCCCAACCTTGATCTGTTAAAAGCAGCGTTACAGAATAAATAAGTCATTTTCTTTGAATACTAAAGTGTAAACTCTTTGATAGCAAGTAATAAGGACATCTGTAAGCTTAAAGTAAGTTTCCGTTCTTTCGGCTAGATCTTGTCTTGTATCAGTCTGCTTCTCAGTCTTCTACAAGGTCAAATTATACCGCTAACAAAGCCGTGGATGGAGATATTCATTCCTGTACCACAACCCAATTCCAGCAGGACCCCTGGTGGAAAGTGGACCTAGGAGCATCGCGGGTCGTAGCTAAGGTCATCGTTGCATACAAAAATCAAATGGAAGGACTTCAAGTCTGGATTGGTGAGTTCAGGGAATCACGAAAGAAAATTAAGTTATCTTAGAGTTATTCTCGTGAGAACCCGCTCTATAAAAGCCCTCCATAGATGAAGCTGTAGAACATGGAAGAAGTTAACATTAACACAGGAGCCCCAAGAATGTACGTTTTGTTGACGGTTACTGTATGTCTTTTTCACAGAGAATTTAAGAATCAAAGAAATGCATACAAATGCCTGATCCCCGATAAATTTGAACTTGGTACTTGGGGAGGAAAAATTTGAAAAAAAGGTAATGCCAAGTGGATTGCAGGTTAAATAACAACGTGTTCTGGGTTCATTTCCAACAGGTTATGACAGTGACAACAGAAGAGGTTCAAACTTGCTTTGTGAAGGAAAACCTCTTTCAAAAACATTTCCACACTTTTCTCAACGACTCACCATATATTGTCTGCCCAGACTTGTCGGAAAATTTGTTTTTATTGAATATTCAGGCGCTAACAGAACACTGTCCTTATGCGAGGTGCAGGTTTATTCCGAGAGAGGGAGAAGCAATGGTAAGCAGCTGTCGTGACTACTTGTCTTATTTTCACTTTCACTGATAAGAGTTATTTCATTCTACATGGAGAAAGATGTTAATCGACTTGACATGAGCCTGAGACACAGCAAAACTCTGATTTTCCCACATGGCATTGATCTTCATTCCAGCTATTTCAAGCTGGTTCGTGGAAATAGGGAAGGGTTTAGTACAAATTTAAGTCCAACGTTCTTTTTGGGAAAGCGAAGCATTTTACAACAAGGTAAAAAACATCCTTTTGACTCTTATCTCATCCCTTCTTAATACAGTGGAGCCTTTTCCCAACAGCAAAATTCGAGAGCGAGATAAGAGAAGAAAGGTGACTGTTCTTGGTGGGGATGCGGCTGTCGATAAGGATTCTAATTTGTTATGTTTCCCTTTATCTGTTTTCTTTCCTTTTGAAGCATGTCAGACACAGGCAGTTAATCTGGCCAACTCCAACATACACTCGGACAAACGTTTTACAGCCTCATCGTTTCTTGCGAACAATGAACCATATAAAGCACGCCTCAGGAATACCTTAGGAGCCTGGTTACCTAGCAGTAACAAGAATGCTAGCGATTACCTGGAAGTTGAGCTGGGAGATGTGTTCTTTATTTGCGCTGTAGCTACTCAAGGACATCCACGTCGAGAGGAGTGGACCGAAAGTTATAAGCTGCATTTGTTCCTAAGGAATTGGATCACCTATAAAGAGAACAACTCGGAAAAGGTTTGAAAAATAGTAAACTGGTTATAGAGATATTCTATAGTTGCCTGAGTAAGATAGCCTCAAGTCTCCGAGTGGAATGGTAATAACGAAAATTATTTCTTTCGATGTATCAACTAGTGTACGGTTACATTTTTTTTATTATGAAAACTGTTTTTATAAGTGACCCAAAGGTGATATCAGCTCATTCTCAATTGGATCAAGTCTGTAAGTTGTCTTACTCTCAACGAACAAGAATCAAATCAGATTTGCAGTAGGTTATGGTAGAGAGAGAGAGCTAAATTTTGATATGATTCAATGAATCTTTGATCCTAGTTCGAGAAGGAAAACTGAGTTTCGGTTAATTTCTAATTAAATTTTGCCATAGATTTTCAGCGGCAACTGGGGCGGCCAGAATGAAATAGTGAAACATGTTCTGGTAGAAGTGACGAGGGCTCGGATCGTTCGGTTCCAGCCAGTTGACTATCGTTTACACAAAGCTCTAAGAGTGGAAGTGTATGGAACAAAAACACCTGCAGGTGCGTCAGTGTTTGATTTTGAGCTTTTTGGATGTAGTATTTTGGAATGAACACACTATGATAAAGGACCAGACCTATCAAATGTTTTACAACATCAACTATTCAGATTTATGTTTATTGATATCTAAGAATCAGAGTATGACAACTTTTCTTTCAAAAAGGAATTAAAGTGTGAATGGTCCAAAAAATAGTTTTTAAAGAGGGCAAGAAGAAGAACAAATGCGCTACCTTAACTCCACAAAATTGTGACCTTTTTCAATAAAAAAAATGAATTACTCCGTATGAGATTGTGCCATGCTGCTTGGGTGAAATCACCTCATATTTCATTTAGTGAACATGTAAACAGTTATTTTCCCTCACGGAATGAGAAGTATTACTCCTTTGAACGTGAACACGAGAAGGTAAGGTGGACGACAAAGATCTGGGGCAAAGCGGGAGAAAAGTACTTTGCACTGTTCCATTGTTCAAACCATGTGTCAGCCAGCCCAGTAACTAAGATGCTGATTGGACAATTCATAATTTATACTCCATGAGCAACGTCTTGACGAGTCAATAAATAAGCTTCAATTCAATTTCTCACTATAGCCGCAGATGACACAATTAAGCTCGCAAACTCAGGTTAAAAGTATAAAATACAAAAAGCGTGATGACAATGTCTTAAGATTGTAATATATGTTGTCTTAACTCCGTGGTCATGTTCATCACAGCTTCTCCTGTTCACCCCGTCATTAAAAACAAAGAAAAGGAAATATTTCACAACTCTTCCATAAAATGGAATTCTCCCGATGCCAAGGGGTGCCCAGTGAGTATGTTTTCAGTATACTACAAAGCTATCAAATCACGAAATGAAGAAAGCGCTTAGCATCGTATCAATACATCGTCGGATACAAATGAGCTGAGCTGCAGTAGTCTACCACTTGAATGTGGCACAGATTATGAATTCAAAGTGTCTGCATCGAATGACGTGGGAACAAGTAACTTCTCAGAGTCCTGGCGAGTGAAATCCATCACAGGTATCGCAGTAGTATTTCTCTGTCTATATTTTTCCTAAAATCATTTAGAAATTGTTGGCAAAGTTGGAAATCCTTCTGTGATAGAGGGCCAGACTGCTAACATCTTGACTTCGCGGTCGGGACTTTGAGCGCGATGCTCGACAAGTTCGCACGAAATTTGCGAAAAGTATTTGACGAGTTTCTTAGCCAGGAAGAAACACCGCGTCATACCAACCACGTTTTTTCCACAATTATTTGACACTTATTGCATTGTATAAATTAAAAAACAAAAGAAAAGCAAAACAGAAAGCAATTTCACAAGCATGGCCTCGCACAAGTGGAAAGCACGAGTGATCGTAAAAACTTTCTAGGAGTCGATTATCAGCTAAAACTACAACTCCACTGTTGGTTATCAGATTCCACGAGCCTCAATACATAAGGGATGGTATGGAGAACTCTGTGTTGTACCTATTTATTCTCTTCCTTAAGATTCCTTCTCACGATCATCATTACGTTTCCTGACCCATCCCTTGTAACTCACAACTGGAGATTTACCTGCTCCCTTTCTTTGCTTGTTTTATTTTTGTTTTGATTGTTTGTTTTTTTTCCTATAATCATTTCAATGTTGTTTTCCTAAGGGTACCCAGCCATTGTCAACAGAACTAACCAAGTGAAAGGAAGTGTTGTAGTTGTCCGTTGGAAGCCGTGTACTGCTTCTTTATTCACTATATATCACAGAGAAAAGCTTTCAGAGGGCAAAAGTCATTGGAAAGCAGTAAACGTGTCGAGGAATGAAACAAGTTATGATCTTCATCTGGGATGCCAAAACGAGCATGAAATAGCTGTAACAGCCTGGAACTCTTCAGCAGAGACTCCACTTACAGCAATTTTAAAGCACGGCCGATTTTGGAGAGTGAGAACGTTTGGAGGTGAGAACACTGAATAATTTTCAGTAAAAAATTTCGCAAAAATGAAAAGGTTTTCAATGAAATATCAAATCAACTAGTATTTCAACAGTTCATTGGCTTCGTTTGATTTCCTAGCCTTGTCTTCGAAGGCTGCATGTAATGGGATACACGTTATTTAGATGTTAACCGTACACAACAAGAGTAGACAGTTTTGCTTCTTAACACGTTGTACATGGTTTGGCGAAGCATTTGGAATTCGAGACCGCAAGAAAACGTTTAGGCGGTTTCCCTTAACTAAAGAGAACTTATCTTTCAGTCTTAACACAACGGTCATTCGTAAGGCCGAACGCCAACTTGTGATTGCTATTCAGTTCATACATGATTCTTTTGAGTACGCGTTGATAACCTAACATACATACATACATACATAACCTTTATTTAAGTGTCTAATCGTTCTAGTGCCTATTGGCACTCATTGGGGACACCTTTAAGACTAAAAAAATCTAATTAAAAACTGTGAATCTTAAAAGCAGGAAAATAACATTATTCAGACTAAGTACTCTTCTACACTTTAAAACTAAGTTACAATTTTACTCTATAACACTTTGTAGCAGGGTGCTGAATTCACAATGTAATATATGAGCTCGGACACTAAAAATGAATATGTATAAATATGCGTACGTCAAGTTAACCTAAGCATAAGCGACATTCACTCCCACATCCTTCGAGAAATGATGTTACATCCTTCTTACGTATAGTTGTCCTAAAAGTTGCCAAAGTTCCAATATTTCTCTCTTCCTTGCTTAATTTTGACCACAATTGTGGTCCAAGAAATCTAAGAGAATGTTTTCCATAAGTAACACTTTTAAATCGAAGTAAGACAAAATCTGCATTTCTTAGGTTGTATCCCTTATTATTAGTATTCTCATCGTTGATATTAAAAATGTTCGCAATTTCGTTCGTTGTTAATTTGTTTTTAACTTTAAACATCAAAATTAGTATATCCTGCAACCTCCTATTTTGCAAAGAAGTTAATTTAGCTCTTTTTAGTAAGGCGTCATAACTTTCGGCAGTAGTATTATACACTAATCTTAAGGCTCTTTCTTGTAGACGCTCCAATTTACGATTATCAGATGCCGTGCAAAAATGCCACACTAGGTGGCAATAAGTAAGGTGTGGCATGATAGCTGATTTGTACAAAAGTAACTTGGCATTTACTGGGATAAGATTTTTAAGCCTTCTTAAAACTCCGATCATACCGGCAACTTTCTTACACACACTACGTAAATGATCTTTAAAGTTTAGGTTTTCGTCTGGGGTTACACTTAGGATCTTGATGGATTGTGACTGTTCAACTTTTTCGCCACTTATATCCAGATCAGCGTTCCTTTCACCTTTTGGATTTCCCAAAACCATAGCTTGGTATTTATCGCAATTGACCTTTAAAAGATTATCTTGATACCATTTAGTCATCTTCTCTCCATTGTCCACCAGTATCTTCTCCACTCTTTTCATTGTTTCATGTGCTACAAAGACCTGATGGTCATCCGCATACATCGAGACATAGGCATCTGATATTATGTTAGGCAAATCGTTCTGGAAAATATTCCACATAAGTGGTCCAAATGTGCTTCCCTGTGGACATCCTCTCTTCATCAGAACCCAGTCGCTTATTACAGAACCTATCCTTACTCTATTCTCTCTTCTCTGAAAATATGATCGTATGAGCTGTATGGCTTTGTCAGAGAAATTGTAGGCTTGCAGTTTATTTAAGAGTAATTGAGGGCTAAGAGAGTCAAAAGCCTTGCTCATATCCGATGACAATATACCGACAATTCCTCTTGCTGTCTAGTTCTGCTCTCCATGTTTCGGTCAGCCCTATCAGCGTGGTCTCACAGCTATTCTTTGTACGATAGGCAGTGATAGCATCACTGAGTCTGTCATCCATAAATTTACCGACTTGTTGGCCCAGCAATATTTCATAGACTTTATTTACGCATGACAGCACCGTGATAGGTCTATGTCCCTTTGTTTACCATCCTTCTTATGTACCGGTATCCATTCTCCACGCCTGAGCTTTGCTATCCATTCTCCATTTCTAATTGCTTGGTTAAAAATCACAGCAAGAGACGAAGCTAACTCAGTGGCGCCTACTTTAAGGATCTTAGGGTCGATCCTGTCATATCCCCTTGACTTATTGGGGTTTAGGTCGCTCATGACTTTTCGCAATTCTTCGTATGTAATTTCGTTAAATTCAAAGTGGTTTGGTAACCATGATTTCAATCATTGTTGTTCGAACTTCAAACTCCACAGCGTCGAATTCGCCGTAGCATCCTGTAAAACTTGTCATTTTAGCAACAGTCACAGAAACACAAAGTACACATGCTGACTTGTGTTTACTATTACTATTACTGACGTACTTCTGCTCCTCTTTAAGAGACAGTCACGAAATTTTCTATTGTGTGACAAGTGGCTCAGGTGCACAAAACCCTCCGAGATTCCGGCCTAACTAACCACTGATATGTTTTGTTGTAGATCGTGGGATTATTTTCTGTTAACGACAATTTCATACACGTGTTACAATGATGTTTTCTTGACTCTTATATATTACGTAGCAACTGATTTCACACAGTAATTTGACGCTGAAGAGATCAAGTTCCAGCAGTTATGATTTAACTCAAGGTCAAGGAATTTCGGCACAGTTACGAGAACCTAAAAGAATCCCTCGCTTTCGGCAAAACCTTTATTTGTCGTTATTGCTTCAGATAAACCGTTTCCTCCGATTATAAAAGAAGTTCAGATGTCTGGATGTGATGTGAACCTCAAGTGGAGTTCTTCACAAGACAACGGCTGTCCGCTGACCATGTATACAGTATATTACAGAGAGGTGCAATCTTTCGGTGAAGATGAGTACTGGCATCACATTAATGTTACCATGGACTCTACTTCAACGAATCTCACGTCGCTCAATTGTAACTCTGAGTACACTTTTAAAGTAACTGCTTGGAATGAACTGGGAGAAAGTAACACCTCAAAAAAATGGCTTATAAAAACTGGTCAGATCACTGACATTTCTCGCGGACGAACCCTCAGCATTGCTGTATTTGTAGGATGTGGGCTATTTATTCTCTTAACTGTTGGAATCCTTTGCTTCATGATCAGACAAAGGAGAAAAAAGAGGAAAATTCGAGGCCACAAAACAAGAAGGTTGGAAAACGTTTTATTCTAGAAATGTGTTAGCTAACCCAATCCCAAACTGTAAAATGTTGTTAATTATCATATTCCAGAGAACTTCTGCCTCCGTGAGTGAATATCTTTCCCTCGTATCATCTTATTTAAGGAATTCGTAGAGGCTAAATGCGATCGAAATCGTTTATTAACATGTATTTGATAATACTTCCTCCCCCCCTAACAAACTGTATATCCCTTAATGTTTCGCATACGAGTATGTGTGAAATCTTGATGAACAAAAGAGAAAAGACTCTTCAATGTTTTATTAGATCGATGTCGGACATTGTTCTCCTGGTGTTAAAAGAGATTCCCCCGGAACGTGTAACCATTATGGAAGAGCTGGGTCGAGGCGCCTTTGGTAAAGTACACAAAGGAATCTTAAAAGAAATGCCGAAGGTTGAAGTGTTTTTCAAGCCCAAAGAAGAAAGAGAGGATCATATTAAAGAAGGAAGAGTTGTCGCCGTAAAACTCTTACATGGTAAGGAATCACTGCATGATATATTCGCTATTTCGATTATGCGAGCCTTTTGAAGAAATCACGATGAAAAGGTTAGTGACTCAGAACTTCACAGTTATAGGATCTATTTTATTCAATCCTTTTGTTGGGGCAAGAAAACTGGAAGATGATAAAATTACCGAACGTTATTCTGTCAAACACGTCGAGTACCAACCGTAATCACTGATGAAATATACTTTCACACGACTAATCACGAGAAACCAGTCTCTAAAAGTATGACAGCTTTCTTCAGAGGTTTTCGACGCCTGTGATCGTCGTGACCGTTCAGACCAAATTACACAGAATGATCCGTCCGTCAGTGACTTAAATTCTACTACCCTGCCGGTCATTCGAAAAGGAAATATCTTGTCAAAATCGTTGTAGGAGGTTCTACGAAAATTGAGACGAGTGTGTGAGTCGCCAGTTGTTGTGAAATAATTTACAACGGTAACTCTACCGTCACTGTCATATCATTCTGATCAACGTAATGAAATATTTGTGAACATGCATTACTCCATCGTCATTCAGCGAATATAAGCTTTATTTAGTTAAATCGAGGACTAAGATTTGCTGTGTTATCATATTCCGCTTTCAGAAAGAGCCGGTGAGGAAGAGAAAGAACAGTTTGTTAGAGAAATCTCGTTTATGCAGCGAGTTGGTACTCACAGCAATGTGCTAAGCATGATTGGTTACTGGGACAGATCAGAGCCAATCATGCTAATCCTGGAATATGTTCCACATGGAGATCTTCTGCAGTGGCTGAGGAACAAAAGGCAACAGGTAAAAATTTTTTGCACCGTCAAAACCAGGGTGCACTGGAAAGATCACTGATCCATCGCTAAGCACAATTACCGTCCGAAAAAAGTCGGAAAGTTGATCTAAATGATAACTCTTCTTGAGATACCAAGTACAAACACTACTTGGGTTGTGAGCGGATGCTGATGATACATTTTACTGTTTTTGTCCGTTAACAGAGTTTCCAAAACGCTTTTACAATTCGGTGCCTTGGAATTTAGATGGGTCTAACAATTCAAAATTGTTTGACATATTTTTTGAACTGTTTTGTTCTCGATAAGTGGAATTGTTCCAACGTCATCTTTCATTAATTTCAGGTAAAATGTAAAAACGGCATTGATGGTGTTGTTATTGAATCTGTGGACGATTTATCAGACAGTAGTGCGAGTTCAAATGGAGCTGCCTGAACTGGTAAGTCAGAGGACGAAGGCTTTCACGATAGTAGAGAGAAACTCACGACTGTGCAGGAATTCAAGGAAGTCTCCGAAAAACAAGACGTCCGCGTCACGTCGGAGGTTCTAATGACTCTGGTAGAACAGCCATTTACAGACGATAAAAGGAATGACACTGAAGTACTTGGCATCAAAACTCCCCAAACTGATTTTCCATCTGGCCTCGAAGGAGAGAAAAACTCACAGAGCCAACAGTCCAATGAATTGAGTCACTTGGATGTGACTTTGCCCACTGTAAGTGCAAACACTGCATTGCCCTTTGTAAGTGCAAACACTGGTTTGGAAGATTTTAACGCTGATTTTCAGCCTAGTAGTGGAAGCGGAGACGATTTGAACATCAAGAAGGCAGAGGATGAAAACGGAAATGAAGATAAAGGGGGAGAGGGAGTGAAATCATCGATTGATGAAGAGGGAACTATCGGCATTTCATTTGAAAGTGCCCGTTCCTTGCCGCAGCCCCAGGAGAACATGGAGCGACAACAAGAAACAAGTGAAGCTGGTGAGAAGGCAGTTGACTTCACCGTTGAAGATGTACTTTGTTTTGCATGGCAGATAGCAAGAGGAATGGTAGGTAATTGAACTAAGTGAAATAAATGTTACGATCAGACACTTTTCAGGAGTGTAGGAATGACCGTGCTTCCCTATTATCCCAGCTTCGAGGAAAAATTCTTTGATATAAACCGGGGCAAAATCAATGAAATAGGGTAAGAAATTTGGATAAACGTTTGATTCTTGATACACAAACAATTCTATTCTAAACACTGGAAATAACGTTAAAACCAGCAGCTCTCTTATCGCAAAATCATCAAAAAATTAATTAACCATGCCGTCGTAGCAATCTATTTACTTTGTTCAGCAACTTAAACCTGATACAACCGGTTTTATTCAGACAACAAGAACTGAGCTACCATGGGTTTACTGATGTTCTCCTTTTCCGCAATGGGAAACCATAAAAGAAAAGAAAGGATAGATGGCACATGGTTTGTAAATACTTCATATTTTCGGTTTCTTTTTTGAATAGGAGTACTTGGCTAGTAAGGGATTTGTTCACCGCGACCTGGCCGCACGTAACATCCTTATTGGTGAAGATAGAGCCGTAAAGATTGCTGACTTTGGCCTGTTACGTCACACTTATGGAGATATTTATGAAGTAAAGAACACGAGGAAACTTCCAATCAAATGGATGGCCCCTGAGTCACTAGACAGTGGCGTGTACACTTCTAAAAGTGACGTGTGAGTATTTGAAGTTTATATAGCACTTATAGGGGGAGGGGGGGGTCTCTTGACGTACATCTTTCACGTTTTATTCTGAGTTAAATGTATGTAAATGTAAGCAGTAATTTGCTCTCACATGTGAATGCATGTTCCTTACCAGAGCATCTTTCCCATCGGACTTATCAACCACAGGAAGTCAAATTCAGAAACATGATCGTCTGCATATTCTGTTCAAGCACCCTACTAGACTACTAATTGACAGTATACTTCAGTATTATCAACTGAGCTGATAACGTAAATTAACCACCGTAAATAATTGAAAAGCTGACGTTTGGAGTGTTAACCATTCGACTATCCCTCTTGACGAAGGGCTAACGCTCTCAACGTCAGCTTTTGAACTCTAAACGGTGGTCAATTTACGTTATCAACTCAGTAGATGATAATTTATTATCCCGTTATACTCTCCGACCGACGCAGCATTATAGTCTTTTTAGAAACTTACCCCCTGTATTAACTTGACGGTATTTGTCATCAGGCTTAGAAAATGACATAAACTAATTATTTTCGTCTCTTTTTTCGGTAGTTGGTCTTTTGGTGTACTTCTTTGGGAATTGTGCACAATGGGTGAGTAACAACACCTGATGCATCACAGAAAAAGTATCCAACCTCTTTTGCCTCACCTATAACGCTTGTTTTTCAGTTATAGGTTCGTTTCAGCTGCCTAACTGAATTTTCCTATTTGTGGTGAACTATTTTTACTGCTACTCAAGTAATGTTCATTACTGCGAAGATTGCTTTCATATTCACGTCTTTATCTGCAAGTTCAAATATATGACTTTCACATATTCTCAGTCGTTTATGCTGGACTGTGTTACAAATAAATGTGAGAGAGAGGGGAGGGAGGGCAAAAACAATGATTCAATCAACAACCTCCGAACCCGAGAGGCGTTGGATTGTGAAAAAAGAGAAATGGAAAAAAGGCTAGAAGCGACCTGGCCGCTGAGAAATATGTCACTCGATATTTGACATCTGTATTTTCTCAAACCTTTTATTCACGAGGGGTCTAAGACTTATCGAAGTTGTTATAAAAACAATTTTTCTAATAACTTTTTTTCCTTCTTCTGATTTAACTTGCATCCAAGGTGGCATCCCCTACCCTGGAATAAGCAACAGAGAGTTGTTAAGACTTCTTAAGTCAGGATGTCGATTGGAAAAACCAGCCATTTGCTCTGATGAGTTGTAAGTTTAACAAATAATCTTCAATTGTTCCATGCAATTAACGTTAATTCAACACCAACTAAATCTTTGCGACTGAAGTTTTGCTTTTTGTCTATTTGACTGAGTGAATCTCTTTTGAGGTTATAGGTAAGGTCTGGCTGAGATATGTAGTTTATCATCAATGATAACAGTAATCTAGATAATTCCACTTAGTTGAATAATTTCAAAAAAAGGCTGACAATTGTGACAGAGGAATTGAGATCAATGCTAGAAAATATAGTGTACCAGTACGAGAAACTCTACATGGAAACAAGGGCCTCACGAAAACATTGATTTCAGGGATAGTTATTTCAGTGAAACACATTGTATACTTATCAAGCAAGCTAACCATAAAAGAAAAGAAAAAGTACCAAGTCTTTTTTTCAAGAACATTTTGCCATTATAATATCAAGATGGCCAAAATATTCAACAAGATGTGATTTTCAATGAAATTATTAAGCGTATTTGGTGAAGACGCCTTTAAATTGTAATTTGTTTTAAAGCTCGAGGTGAACTTTATCATGTCTGCATTCTCCTTCCTATGCTTGGTCGTCAGTGTCTGGACCAACAGTAAACACTGAAGACCATAGCTTCCACATAGCGCCAATGTCTCCATTGACACCAGAATACTTTATATTTTATCAGATACGAGTTGATGTTAGACTGTTGGAGGGTAGACCCAGAGGAGAGACCATCATTTGAACAGCTGATAACAAGAATGGAAGAAATGATGACGAGGGACACTCCTTACTTTGATCTGAATGAAGACTATGAAAGCGATGCCTCTAACACTGAGACGACACCCGAAACTGACCAACCACATGCGTGATTAGTGTTTAGATGGATAACTTTTGGGGTGAAAGTTGAGAATGAAGTTGATTCAAGAAAAACATTTGACAATTTGTAACTTCGTTGACATAGAAACGTGCTAGTAATAGATGAATTGAATATTGTCAGAAGATTTTAAAGTTACATTGTGTGGAAAAAATTCGTAAAACTGGTGCCACTGGATTCATATATGAATGTTACACAAGTAACCTTGCAGAGAGAAAACGGAGAAAATTATCAAAGAAGTGATCTTCGTGTCTACTTTTGTAAAATGCAGGAAAGCTCTTGTCAACATCATGGTATTTAATAGAAATTTGCCGGTAATTAACCAAAAAAAAATAATGACAATTAACATCTTTAGTGACCTCAAAGACTTGCTAACCAAAAAAAGAGTAACCAATTTATTTAACTAGAAGATGAGACGCATTTGAGTTTAGTGTATAATGGTCTACATGTACTAAGTAACTACCAACTTTGAAGAGCTGCTGGCATGAGACATCAATAGTTCTCAAATACTCTTTGGATACGGTGTGAATATAATCTTTTAATTACAACAGACTTTTTAGGAATCTATAGTAACAGTAATAAAAAAATTATTAATAGTAATATAAAATATTCTCAAAAATTATATCATTGATAAGCAAGGAAGAAAAGTTGTTAATAAAGGATGAAGTCCCCGAAAGGCAGCTTTAAAACAACATAAGGTTTTGTAGAATGATTTCCTACCAAGAGATTATAATCTCTTGTTTCGTACCTAACATGATTTCGTTTCTTACATAACAGTTGTAATATCAGGAATATACTTTATTTCTAAGACTTGAAGGCTGTGGCACAAATGGTTTGCAGTATTTGAGTATTGTACAAACCCCCCCCCCCCCTCCCCGTTTGCCTCTTTAATTGGAGAAAAAGTGCTCTAAGTGTAACATAATAATAATGTAGTATTTAACGGGGGGTACTGGTACCTTGCGATGACGTCACATCGAAACCTTTGAACACAAAATATGGCGGACTTTCGGTAGGAGGAGCACGAATCGGCGAAAAGCTTGAATATCAAATGAACTACAGTTCAGTTTCCTCCGTAGAATTAGTTAGAAGATTCAAAAATTTCTAAGTTAGTTTAAAATGTCTGGGGAACACACACCAAGCTTAAGCGACGAAGAAGATGACGACTTAGATTGCAGTAATTCGCAGCCTCAACTACCAGAATTGCAGGGGACCTTGTCAAAATGGACTAACTATTTGCATGGATGGCAAGAAAGATGGGTCGTCTTAAGCAATGGTACTTTGTCCTACTACAAGTCAGAGTTTGATACAGCGTTTGGGTGTCGAGGATCTATGAGTGTTGCGAAAGCAACTATTCAAGTAAGTTCGAAATTTTTGTGGTGCGAGTGAAATATAGATTGCGTACTAAGCTTACGAAAGAGATGCAGTTCATTTTATAAATCCAATATTATCAATATTGCGAACGATAGAAGGAATTATAACTCCAGTGGAATGCACACCGATTCTTGATGCGAGAGATCGCCACTACTGCCTAGAAATGTAATTCTCCGGATATGTGTCAGAACATCGCAATGTTTCATGATATCGACAAAGGGCGACAAAAACGCAGCTTGTTTTGGCTTTATTTTGACGTCGTATCAACAGCCGAGCGGTTATGATAGTGTAATTTTTCTATGTACAAAGATATTGTTTCTAAATATTTGCCGCCTGGATTCTTGTTATAAAAGGCAGCCAATGTGATACTTGAGTGACTCTAAAATATTATTCATCAAAGCATTTTCAAATTCCGGACTCTCGACCACGCATTTGTCATGCTGTAACACGATTCTACTGAAGCTTTTTTTTCTATTGTTGTGTAATTTGAACCCATTCTGTAACGTTTTTCGGCATGTATTTTGTTTTTCTTAAATAAAAGATTTCCTATAACTAATCCGAGTAATTTCAACCAGCGAAATATTTATTTTTTTTTTTTCAGGCCTTATTTCTCAACTGCTTAAGTTGAGTATATACTGCGATGATCTTCATTTGCTTAAAATGAAATATTTATAATTACAACTGCCCTTGCGTTCGTGTTTACAGATCTGTTTCTTTGTGTATGGCTGCGTTTTTCTGTGTCTGTTAGTCACAAATTGCTTTTGAGAATTACGAGGTTTCTTAGAATGTAACTTCTATTACAAAAACAAACTTCAGTGGTAGACATGACATGATATATTTGATTTAGTCTTTAATATGTAGCCATGTAGGGGGAAAAATAAAGGAAAAAAGTTTTAAGTAGAGGTGGAACATAAGTGCAGAGTATAGAGATGCTGTAATAGTGTAAGAGGAAAAGACAGAAAGAAAGAAATTTGGGTAAATGTGGTTGAATACATATCAGAGCAGATGTTGTGTATGTATTGTTATGGCAATTTGAAAGTGGATTTGTTTCAATGATAGTTAAAGATAAAGGAAACTTTAGGGTTGCAAACTCCAAATGGTAGTCTTATTGGTGGAAAATACTTCAGTCATTCAGTGTTATTCTTGGCTTAGCTTTGTAAACCAGGGTTTAGTCAGGGATGGGGTTGAGAAATTTAGAAGCTTGCTCATGGCTGACAAGGGCAAGATAAGACAAACAGTTATTGCCATGGACTGAGGCTGCAGTTTAAGGTTTATAGGTTATTTGGAGTGGGTCAGCTCTTTGTACATTCTCTTGTCTTTTAAAGTCGAGAAGATTGGTTAATTCATTTTCAGTCATCTTATGGACCGTTTCTCTTCATGATGCAAAGTTATTGCTTCTGTCATTCAATGTCAGTTGTCAGCAATGCAGGCACTGAACATTCAAATTTACCTTTTTTTAGCATTTGACAAGTTGACTCTAACCAAGGTTTTTCTTGAGTGTTATTTCTTCTTGAAATCAAAAAAGATAATTGCACCAGTTTAATGCAAAAAGATTATAACAAAAGAGGTGTTTATTGCATGATTATATCTACAGAAATTAATCAGCAGAAGTGTCCTCACTGATCCCTCAGAATAGAATGTTGCAGTTGATTGTTGTGATACAATCACACCTATTTTTGGATCAACATGTTTTTTGTCAATCTTTGTCTTTTGCTTTACCTCAGTTCTCGTCTGTTCTATTTTTTAAATAACGATGTGGGGTTTGAAAATTTGTTAAATTTGCAAAAGTAAATGTATATTGAACACTTTGAGTTTACCTTTCTTTATGATGGACATGGAAAGAAAATGAAAAATTAGGAAACTTAGAGGACAAGGAAAAAATCTAATCAGTTATACCAAACACCTTCTGCACAAACATTGAGAAACTGATGATGTGTGCAGAGCGTGAGAAAATCCTTGTTTGTAATTAGTCGCTTGTGGTTACTGAATTATTAAATGGAATATCTTGTATATGAAGTGTCTATTCCTTTTTTTAACAGCCTCACGAGTTTGATGAATGCAGGTTTGATGTCAGTGTCAATGACTGTATGTATTATTTGAGGGCACCAGACATTGAAGAACGCCAGAAATGGGTTAATGGACTGGAAGCTGTAAAGGTAAGTTCAAGCATGTCATTTGTGGGTTAAGTCAATACATTTCATACAGACGGTAGTAAATGTGTATTGAATTTCATGGTTTAGTTTTTGGTCAGAAATTATTTAGAACTACTTGAACTTCATTGGGTAAACATTAGATATTGTTCTTTCATTATTTTGAAGGTAAACTTGTGGAATCAGCTTCTGTTTATTTGTTTATAAAACTGCTTTGACCTTTTTTTAATTGTGTTATAATTTTTACACACAACTTTAAAAGCATTTTCTGATGTTTAAGATATGCTAATGAAAAGCTTTTCAGGTTTCTGTTGGTGTAAATGGTTCATGTTCAATAAACAATGGGGCTTTACAACATGAACAGATTTAGACAAGGTTCCAATTCAAGATAAAGTTTCGTTCAATTTGTCTTTGGAGAAATATTCAGGAAGAAAACTTCCCTTCCCCCTAACATTTCAAGCGGAGAAGATTAGTTATAGAACATGCTGCATTGTATATGAACCCTACAGTTCTAGGGCAAGCTGTTGTTTTCCAGCTAGATAGAACTACATTAATTCTAATACATCAAGGCATACATCTGTAGAACTTTCCTTGTATACTGTGCTTGTAATTTATTCTAAACTTACCCCTTCAGAGTCTCACAGATCTGACTCAACTCCAGTGAGGAGACACTCAAGAAATGATAGTTTTATTTCTAGCATTGAGACTCTGGTCTTGTGAGAACATTCAATATAATATCTGAAATAAACTCCAAGGCAGTGCTGAATCTGAGTACAAACAAGCTTTCTGTTTATTTATTTTTTATTTGTGTCATTTCAGGCAGCAGAGTCTGGCTATGGCTCAGAGTCAAGTCTCAGAAAAGGCGGCTCTATGCTTTCACTGTCATCTGTCACAAGCTTATCAACAACAGCATCATCTTCTTCTTTCAAGGTACGTTGTGTGTTTATACACTAATTTCTGAAATGATCTATTTTTGTATCTCACAAATGTACCCTTTTCATGTACGTTTACATGATACATAATATTTTTGGGGTGAAATGTTGGTTCGTAAGCCCTAAAGGTATTCTTTTGGGGCTACTCTCAAAAAATGTTTCCTTTTCCATCACCTCCTCTTTGGTAAAATTGGGTGGGTGGGTTCAGTGAAAGAGAGAAACTTCATGGGTGAGTTTTGTTAGGGAATTAGTGAAGCATCCAATTTTGGCCTTATGTAAATTATTTGTACCTACCAGAGACATTTCAACACTCCTATTTTCCATTCAACTACGGATATGACAGAAACTCAAATGCCTGGGGTTGGGAGGGGCAGAGAACATAAAAAAGGAATAATATATGAACCCCCTTAACCTAGCTTTTAGGTAGGGTATTAAAACTGGGATTAAGACATTACACTGTTATTGCAACATGAATACATGTACCTGTAAGATGCAAAATTTCTTATGACCTTTGTATATTTATTGTCCTTTTCTAATGCATATGCATCCATTGGAGAAGTTTTCACTTAATTTTTAAACTGTTTACACTTCTAGAAAGGGAGAGGCCTGCGTGAAAAGCTGATGGAACTTGAGACCTTCAGAGACATTGTCTGCCAGCAGATAGACACTCTTCAAAACTACTTTGATGCTTGTGCAGGAGCTGGAGGGAATCACAAACAAGTTCTTCATATGGAAGGGAATGACCATGATCTCTTTGGCAGCAATGATGGATGTATGCTAATCATTAAAATAAATGTAGAAAAACTTGTTTTCATCTG
Source organism: Pocillopora damicornis (assembly GCF_964200805.1). Taxonomy (NCBI): domain Eukaryota; kingdom Metazoa; phylum Cnidaria; class Anthozoa; order Scleractinia; family Pocilloporidae; genus Pocillopora; species Pocillopora damicornis. Next base: position 14,053,034 of record NC_142673.1, on the reverse strand, counting down.
AGTGTTCCTATAAGTTTTTGGGTTTTGAATCATTTTTCACTCAGAGAGCCATTAAAGAATCACTTTAATTCTTTTTGTGAATTTTGACAGATTTTTCCTGTTTGGGTGACATTATAGTAAACATTTTAAAGGGATAGTCAGGAATTTAATTCATCTGTAACTAAAAGTACAGATGGATCATGATTTGCAATCTAACAAAATTTTCATATGGATTTGATTGATAGGGCTGTTTATCTTACAATTTTTGAAATGTGTGAGTTCAGTATTTCAAAAGTTTTTCAAGCTCTGTTGCCTTTCTATATGAAGTACAAGTGTAACTCAAACCTTTGTATTCTATAGTAGATATTGATGCTGACGATGAAATGGATGAACTTTCAACTACTCCCACTCCAGCCACCTTAAATCAAGTGGTGGGTAACCTAGCCAACAGGAAAGCAACATCTGACAGCTCAGACAGTCCACCAGCTGTTCTATCAATTGCAAATGCCAAAGGGGTGGATTTTAGGGGAGAATCTATCACGTTCAAAGCAACTACTACTGGTATCCTAGAAACTCTTCAACACTGTATTGATATCATGAATAAGAGAGAGGATCACTGGCAGAGACGATTGGACAAGGTAAGTTATACATCTTTCTGTGAGATGAGCTTTAACTGTTTCTTATCATGAGATGCATTATTTCATATTCTTCATGATATCAATGGCAAAAGTATTTTAGGATTTGTTTCCACATTGACTGTTTCAGTTGATCAGACATGCTTACTGTATGCCTGCAAGTGAGCTATTTTTGCTGAGCAAAGTACGATCTTTTCCCTGAGAACTACATGAATGTATATGAATACTACCATGAGAAATTGATAGCCACCCTGAAAAAGGACAGCCAAATTGGCTAAAAAAGAATTTAAAGGACCGGGGCCAAGTTGATTGAAGCATTAAGATTGTTAATCCTTTATTACTGTAGTATTGATATGAATCCTTGACTGACTGTCATGGAAGTATTTCTAGACCAGTTTTTGTAGCATCTAGAATCATGATATACACTAGACTAGCACATACGCAGTGTTGCCTCTTTGTGCTTTAGCTTGGAAATGACCTTATAACAATATATTGTATATGTACATTACATTTTCAAGGAAATAGAGAAGCGTAAGAAAGCAGAAGCAGCAATAAAATCAGCAGTTGTTAATGCCAGAAAACAAGCATTCATCGGAGGTCCAGATTTTGAGGTAAGGATTTGATTTAAGTTTCATGTATTTAAAGCTGTTACATTGTACACATCATTTGCATGGGCTGTTATGTAAATGTACACTGTTGGGTTAATTTTTGTGTGAAGAATACTCAACAAAATTAATGTTTTCTTTAATATGAACACATTTATCCAATGAGTGTGATGTCTATCTATTTTTGACAGAAATTTGATTGATTGCTAATAGGAATTTGTCATGTCCAGTTGTTTCTTCATTCTTTCTTGTGGTTGTTAAATTGGACCCATGCATACATGTAACAGTTAAGTGTTGAAGTGGATTCTTTTAATTGCATGTACAGGTACAAGTATGCTTACAAACCACTTAAGATTGTGGGCAATTCTGCCTTAATAATCTACAGTAAGAATGATTATGCCTCAATGTTGACAAAGTAGATCATAACAGAGACCCAGCACATGATACTCTTGCCAATATTTTTGCTTGTTTCATGTGGTTAATAAGTTCCAGTTTATCACCTGCATGCAATCTTACATTCAGTTATTGCATGTAAAAACTGCATGATTACAAGCAATTCTGCTTTAAGTCAGTGCATGTAAAGTGAGTGTTAAGTCAATGATAATGCAATGTATCACTTACATTAAACATGCTTTTAATGCTGCGGTCCCTTCTGTCATTTCTATGTCACTGTTAATTTAATTTCAAACTTGACTTGCACCCTCTATTGTAATATTGTTATAGGAAGGACCACATAGTGCTTTGAATGAAGAAGAGTTCTATGATGCAATAGAAACTGCTCTTGATCGCCAGGATGAAGAAGAAGCTACCATGGTTGGTGTTTTGATAATCTGCTTTATTTACTTCCCTTCAAATTTATTATTACAATAGTGCATCCTTACCATGTCCTTTGTAATCTAAAGATTTTTTTGTCATGAACTGGTTCACTGGATAAAGATGAAGGCAATAGAATGCAAAATAAAGTACTCATTTTTTGTGAACAAAGAATAAATTACACTTCTTCTTTCTCTAAACAGCAAACTGGTATCCACTCAACTCATAAGGGCCTTTGGCATACTCATTTTTAGTTCAACTACTTATTTTTCCTCAAATTTGAAATGAAATTGGTTTGTTTTGTTTCAGAATGACTTTCAGAGTAGCACCTTCATGCCTCCTTCTGAGCTTACAATAGAAGAACCCCCGCACAGACTAAAAACAGAGGTGAGAGAGTGCTAAACTTAATATTTTGTTACTACATTTATCAGCTCAATATAATCACCAAGTATTCAATCTTGCAAATTTATTTCATAATTGTGTTAAACACTTCAAGTCATCCACAGATGTAAATTGTGTAGTGCATTTTGTTTTTGTCTTCACTCTTTGACTCCCAGATCCAATTTGTAACTCTCCCTACAGTCATACAATAACATTAGTGCAGAGAATAATATTTAGTATTGGATGAACTAATTATCCCCAAATTGATATTATTCTTTATTCTCATCGCTTATCTGGTTGATATTGTATTGATATTGTAAGGAGAAATTCTGTCTTGGTCACTCATGGGAGTTAAAGGGTTAACTGACACTGTTCCAAAATTTAGGTAAGTACACTCTAAATACATGTAAGGATCTTAGAGACCAAAAGAAGAACACACTCAATGAATGCCTTAAAACTGCAATTTCTTTTAAGGTTGATGCACATGTAAAAGAAAGCTTACAAATTGTTTTGGAAAATGTGGACCACAACTGGAACTTAGTGTATGAAGATGGAGATATGAAGGTATCCCAGATGCTTGTTTTGCTTAATTATTGGTTGAGACTAGAACTAATCCTCTGTTTAGCACTGTCTCACACTGAGACCCTCATTTGAAGAGTATGTAATATGTGATTTTTTTATTGGCAAAGGTATACAGGCGAGATTATGAAGAAGGAGGTATTGTACTGGATCCTATGAAGGCTACCCATATTGTGCAGGTACATAGAGGATGATGTCTCAAATGTTCCCAATTTTTTCCTTGTTGTCTCCATAACTTCACACTGGATCAGCTGTTATAGGTTTCATACATGTCTTGGAAAGTTGTGGATTTCTACAATATGATTATACAGGCTAGGAAAGTAGTGAGGTGTGAGTGTCAGCTATGAAATGTCTCGGGAAATGGCAGAAAATAACTTATCAGAGAACAACAAACATACAACTTTGTATTCTCTTAGAGAACAAAGTTTATGACTGAGGGTCAAGAAAATCCTTAAAAATTATTGGAAATAGTCTTTGAAAGTTGTGGGATTTAATGCACTTTTAAGAGCGTGATTCCTGTTTGTATAGACAAGTTAAATTTACAACTATAATGACCCCCTGGTAGTTTACCACATTTGCGGTATATCAGACCTCTTGAGTGTAAACGTGCAAATAAGTAGCACTTCACAGACAGTTTTGTTTTTATTTTCCCACAGGGTGTCACGGCCAGGGAGATGGCTCATTACTTTTTTGACAAAGATGTTCGCATGGATTGGGAGAGTAAGTGTGATTTTGCATTATACTTATAAAGCATCAATATTTTGTGGTCAAAACAAGTATCTAATCTTCCATTCTACTTCTTGCTGTGGTTTGGGGTGATAGTGGCGTTTGGGGCACTACAAGGTGTCAGTAAAGAATACTTTATGAAACTTACGTGTATAAGATTTTCATTTTGGTGTTACTATTCAGTTGATAAAATTAGATGTCTGCAGCACATAAAGAAGAAAACTTTTATATCCACAGTTTTTAATGTTTTGTTGTATTAATACTCATTTACATGTTACATGATAAGCTTAGGATTCACTCTTCTAAGTACAACCTGTAGCAGCTACTCACGATAATTATAATGATGTAATAATAATGATAATTTTAATCATAATTTTAATCATAATAACAATAATAATGGAAGTGACAATAATAATAATATTGATTATAAGAAAATGATAATGATAGGAATAATGACTGTAATGATACTCGTCATAATAATGATAAGATGGTAATGATAAGAATAATGTTATGAAATTTAAAAAAACGATCTCTGGCTAAAACTTTTAAAAATACGAGCTTTCGGCTGTTTGCGCTACAGCCTTCAACGGGTAAAATGATAAGAAGATAAAAAATACTAGGTGTGAAGTACAAAAGAAAAAATTAAAAATGCTGATAACTAAGAATGTTTGTTAAAAAGAATGTTGTATTGTCCGGGCAAAGGACAGGAATTGTTGTCCGCATTGGGAGTTAACTTGGAATGCCACGCTTCTAGTATTTTTCTTGTTCTGAAACCGCCTTTGTCAATAATAGATGCATTATCAAAGTCTATTGCGTGACTATTGGCCCAGACGTGATTGGCAATTCTTGAGCCTTTTGCCGCGGTTTTCACATTTCTGAGGTGTTCTTTCTTTCTTGTGTTGAAGGCCCTGCCAGTCTCACCAATATAACACCATGAACAGTCACCACAAGGAATTTGTGGTGACTGGAATTTGTCTGGGCCAATAGTCACGCAATAGTTACTTTGTACTTCACACCTAGTATTTTTTACCATTTTATCATTTTACCCGTTGACGGCTGTAGCGCAAACAGCCGAAAGCTCGTATTTTTAAAAGTTTTAGCCAGAGATCGTTTTTTTAAATTTCATAAGATGTTTTATCCTGGCTGCGTCCCCTCTATCTTTTCACAGATAAGAATAATACTATCAGAACTGTCCAGTTTTTCTTTGATACACTTCCATAGATTAATGAGGTTATAGATAAAGTTACTTACAGGTACAAAAAAATTCGAACAGCCCTTAAAAATTAATTACAGAAAATAAGATTTGATTCAATCTTTTATAATAAGCAAAACCTTTTTTTTTTCCCCAACTTGTGGATAATCCGGGAACAAATATTTACCAGTAAAAGTTAGAGCATTAAGAGGAATTTGAAGTGTTCAGTTAATTAAGCAAGGTCGTATTTGTTGTTTTATTTCATGTACAGGCACGTTGGAGTCTTCAAAAGTTTTGGAACAACTCAGCGAGAGTTCGATTATAATGCATCAGATTTTCAAGCGGGTGTGGCCATCGTCCCAGAGAGATACAGTTTTTCTTTCTCATATTCGGGAAATTCCGTTAAGCGATGCTGGTGAAAGAGTAGAAAACGAAGTTGGACGGCCGTGGATTGTTTGCAACAATTCAATGGAACATCAGGATGCTCCGGTACTTGTTGTTGCCGAAATTTTTTACGTTAAACTATTTGAAACAGTTGTTCAGTTTTTGTGCTCCAAACTATCACCAAAGTTTCGTTCATAAAGTTGTCTACATTTATTTACCCTGAAACCTGTGGTTGCTTTCGTTTGGGTTTTTAGATAAATCCTCAATTGGCAGTCGAAAGGTGAAAACCCAGATTATAACAGTGACAAGTCAGATGAGTCTCAGATCAGGAATTAACATTATCGTTAGTCAACGAGAACGCGCAGTAAATACTGGCAAGCTGCCCGAAGCGCGGGAAACCGCGAATTAGCAATTGGCGGTTGCTTTTTTCTTTTTTGTATCTGATTGGTTGAAAAAAGAAAAAGCGAGTATTAAATTAGTCTTCTAGGGCAATCACAGAGCAAAGTATTGCACGACTACAGCAATCCCGTATTACTTAAAACACTTGATTGAAACTCATCCTAGTCTACTAACTCAACCAAATGGTATTGTGTTGACTACTGCTTCGAAATTTTTCAAGTATATCTGGAATGATAACTACGTGTGGCTCGCTTTTATTCAAGTCCCATCATAAATGTTTTCTCCTGGCTATTGTCTAATGTATGACTGTTCTCACTTTAGATGAACAAGTTTGTACGCGCTTCGATCGTTGTGGGTTTGTATTGTCAGACGTTTATTGAACCAAGAGCTGAGGGGGAGAAGCTTACTCGAGATCATGTAACCTGCAAAATTACCTACACTGCAAATGGTATGAGAGTCGATTGAACGAATTTTTAGATGATAACCTGTAGTAATTTTGGCTTAAAAACTCCCATCGTTCACAAATCATCGTTACGTCTTAACTTTGTGTTTTGTGATGTAATTGTCTTTTTTTCTTTTTTCTGCAGTAAACCCGGGAGGTTGGGCTCCACCTTCGGTAGTGCGAGCTGTATCAAAACGTGAATACCCGAAGTTTCTCCGAAAAATCAGCTCATTCTGTCAAAACGCGTGTAAGGACAAACCCATCACCTTGTGAGTGGAGAACATGGAGTACACTTTAACGGTCCTTGAAGGGAAACCCAGGTCATGGATATCGTCAACAGTCGACGAGGATTTTCCTCGCGGAACACGGAACATTTTTGATGTGGAGATGAAAACTTAATTTGGAACCAACATAATTTTGTTATTAAGTACACCTTGGAACATTTAGTGATAAAGCTTTAAGACCTCTGCTCGCCTCGCCCCGCAAGGTTGGTGGCATTTTTACACAAAAATCGATTTAAAAAAACGCTTACTAAACAAGCCGTAATGATAGAGAACGTGAGTGAAGCAAATCAGCAAAGAAAGAAGAAACGATTTTACAGTACTTATTAGAATTACAGTTCACGACTCTCCTCTATAAAAGCTCCTGATCCTTTACTTGAGCCTTTGGATGTCAGCTCAGAGAAGCTACTTCAACGGACTTTGGCTTACTGTAGAGTACAATAGAATAGCCTCTTGCAAACTAGCAATTTTCAATTTAGTGTTTAAAATGACGCGGGTTGCTTTGGTTTTGCTGTGCTACGCACTGTGATTGGTTTAGAACGCTCTTGCCACCCTCTCGACCAATCAGATGTAGGATCACAACCAATCACAACTTGGTCGCCCTTGTTTTCTCACGCAATGCGGTTTTCTTGTTGTATTGGCTCCGCTTTGTATTTAGCTCTGTTCTGATCGGCTGTCGAGATTTTGATTTTGAATTTCACAGCCCTCAATCGAAATGCATTTTGAATAGAAAGAAAACCTCTCGAAAAACATTTGCTAGTTTTGAAAAACACTACTAAGGTAAAAAAATTAAACCAAAAAGGAAAGGGTGTGGGTGGGGTTTGCAAAAAATTGAAACAGATGACAATATCATTGTCTTGTATACTCGAATTGTAACGTTCCTGCAAATTAAGTTGAATGTTATTGTGGTTATTGACAAATTTTTTTACAATTAAGCAATTTTAAAGGCGTCGCCTGCGCTTCTTAGTTTTACAGTAAATACCCTATAAGTTATGGAAAGTGCAACGAGATACGAATTTGAATGTACAGGTTTTTACTTTTATCTCGAATAATGCAGATGTGACGAATTTGTAAAAAAAGATATAGCGTCAAAAAATAGAGACTTACAATGACTTAGAACGGACTTATTTCGTGGACTCCTTGGTAAGAAATGAAGTCAGCGAAATAAGATCTTGATTGAATATTGTTTACAGTGAGATAAATTAAAAATAGTTTATTTTGCAATGAATATACTTTAAAATGCTAAAAGGTCCAACTTTATGATCAATATTTATTGCGCAAGAACTTAACCGAGCAAAAAAGAAAAAGAAGAAGTGAATGAATTTTTGTTTTGGACGTAATTCTATGGAAACTTTAATGAATGAATATGGACGGGTTTTGAAGAAAGCACGCACATGTTGTTTTGTCAGGGAATCTAAATAAAAACTCGATAATGATTGCCACTGACTCGACTGTTGTTGATTGTAAATTGTCGCTGTGGTACATATGAAGGATGCGGTTGCTTAACGAAATACCAGGGTTGGAAATCTGGGTTGGTCAATGTGATTTGTTCAATCCCATAATGTATCTCTCCACTCAGGAGTTTAAATGTGTACCTGTGAACTGCTGGGAGAAAGCCTGACGCATTTCTGGGAGGGGGGGAGACTTAGCAATACTCCTGGTCGTCAGAGCAACGGAAACTGGTCTAGGCTCTGGTAGTTATACGCGTCAGTCTCGTATTTAGACTTGGCCGCGTAATCGTTGGGTGCGTAGAATCTAAACATCTTGTTTTGTTAATTACTTAATAGTCATAATTACCTTAATCATGTACGCATTTTGATTGGTTCTTTATCATGGTTATTGATGGACAAGCGTTATATGACATCACTATTAACGATTCTTATAATATGAGACAAATCGATTTAATGCTTATATCACGGAAGGCGTACTACTGTGGCAAGAACATCAGTGACACAGGTCGCCACGTGCTCATTCACACCATATTTTGACGTCATCTGTGATCTTTCACTGAACAGACGCACGGCAACATGGAATTTGTTTGTTAACTCTTTACACCCTGACATCAGTATGCATATTCTCCATACTGTTCTATGTACATTTACTAATGTGCTAACAAGGAGAATTTGCCTTACAATCAAGTTTCTTTAATTGGTGATCATTTCCTTTATTCTTCTGACATTAATGCGTGATTCAGTGTTGCTATTGTCAGGAGAAATTAGGAGCGAGTCACTCTTAGGCGTTAAGGGGTTAAATAGGTTCACGGCTTGAAGTTCCCTTTGGGAATAATGGGAGAAAACAGAGTTAACTAAAGGCATGTTTGTTGTAAGTGATCGGAGCTAGTGATGCTCCAGGTTAGTGATAGTTCCCCCGCCTTACTTAGTGCCTTGAGCTTTCAGTATCCTTTCCAGCACTCACTGGAAGCGCAAAAGCAGCTCTCATAGGAATTAGTGTTGGCCACAGGATTGTCACTGAATCAATAAAAATGCTTGATTTGTATTTCATTGTTTTCTAATATGTTCACACCTGAAAATTTGGTTTTCTTGAGCACCAATTTAGACCCTCTAATCCGTTGCTTTCGCAAAGTGATGTTAGTTCAAATCTGTATATTTTATATTCAGAGGCTCCTAGATCGTAACGCTCACGTACGTACAATTGTCATATACCTTTACTCATCGCAAAGTTATTTTATATATTGGTTCAATCTTTCTAGATTGTAGCTCAGGCCGAGCGGAAGCCTGGAGATAAGAAGTGTGTGTGGTGCACCGCGTTGTATTTTGGCGGGAAATTATCTGGATCTGCAAACTCTAAACAAAATACATAGATTTCTTTTCCTCTTAGAAAACTTCCATTGAATCAGACAGACATGGAACTTTCTAGTCCACCGAAACCTACTCGGATAGTAGACCATTTAATGCAAAATTCAAAGGAAGGGCAAACAAGCGGACATGAAGATTTTCCCACTGAAGACGTCATAAATGCAAGTCGTACAGAGGCAGCGACCCTTCCAGATTTGGCAGGAGAAGTAGCTGTCGCTCAGAGGCAACAGATTAACGAGCTTAGTCAGAGACAGGAAGTTCGTGATCGGCTGAAGGTAATTGAAACGACGCGTAAGGTTTATTCGAGTGAAGCTTTATTGATTATGAAATTCATTCAATGTAGTTTACTACCCTTTTGAGCATTCACGGTGTAACTTTATTGTATTTTTGTTTGCTTCATTCATATTTGGCACAATCAGGATAATTGCTACCAAGGTAAAAATTTCTGCGTTACTTTCAGATTTGAAACAGAAATTGTTTTACTGACAATCAAGCACTGTTCTCGAAGGTATCTTGAACTAGTCGCTAATAATCTTAACTCTACTAGTTCAATTAAAGATTAACTCTGTAAAGTCAGACCTTGCAGCTGTTTCGAGAAAAATCTATTCAATGGACGAAGAGGTTTCCAAAAAGAAGGCATGGTGTGAAGAACTTGACAAAGGTATTTTGTGTTTTAAACTTGACTTTGCGTCGCCGCAGGGGTTTATTTGGGGTCCCAAGACAACACTTTGGGTCTTCTCGCACTGTTTAAATCTAGGTAAACATTCAGTGCTAAAAAACTGGGTTTCTTTTCAATAAAAACAAATAATAATAAGAGTACGAATAATGATGATAACAATAATAATATAAAATCATATGATGAGAGTAGCAAGAACAACATCAACAATAATACTGTGAGAAATAAATAATGATGGTAATGAACGGTACAGGCAATTATATGGTCGCGAGTGCAATATGGAATAGATAAGCAGCAAAAGAACATAGTTATTTTCTTCATAAGTAGGTATAATTTGTTCAGAGACCACCAAAATCACACCTGTTATTCATGATCAAACCCTACTAGTTTCTTTGTGCGTTTGGTCAAAATAACAATTTTTACCTTTTTTTAATTTTCTTTTAGCTGTAAAAAAAATTTAGAACACGTCTAAAAAGTTGTTACCTCCTGAACCTTCTACAATGGTGTACTTATACCTATCTATCGTGCTGTCGTGCTTGCTTCTTAGATATTTCAGCCCTTGTTGCATCCGAGAGGAAACTAACAAAGGAACTTGCTATCGCAAATGATAAACTGGAGAGGGACAGAGAGTAAGCAATGAATCAAAATAACTTAACCACTTTCCGGCACGTGAAAGAGTTTTTGAGAAAATAGCTTCATGTCAAAATATGGAATCTCCTGATCTGGAGTTCGTTAAAGAACATTTCGATTGATTCTCGTAATACCAAAACTAAAGTAATCACAACAGCCAAACACACAGATAAAAAGAAAACATCACAAGGAGCCAAAGAAAATGCGATTGATCGAGTCACTATTGGGTTTATTATGATAATTGTACTGATTGATAGGTAATCACATGATTTCGGGTGCAATATTTTTACATCTTTAAGACGCAACAAAGTGCAAAATCCGGCTAAACAGTTCAAGAAATTGTTCAGTCTGGTTTGTTACTACTTTGCACCGAATAAACTCTCTTCTGCATCGAAATTACTTGAAAAAACTGCATTCATCTTAATCAATCAGAACTGAGTCATCTTTCGTGCACTTTCAAGTTAGGTCTGAAATCATACAGGAGATTTCTAAATCGAACGAGCGCGCAGCGCGAGTTTAATTTGAGTTAAATCTTCCCTTGTCGTAGATTGTACAAACGATATAGGGCAAAAATGGCAGGATATACCCATCAAGTGGCAGAATACAAGAGAAAGCTCCCCGTCCACAGGAGAATAACACAACAAAAAGCCAAAAATACCGAACTCAGCGAAGAGTGTAAGATAAATAGTTTTTTAATTTTTGAAAATGTATAATTCAAATATGTTTCCTTGAACGAGTAAAGAATGACCTCTGGTTAAATTCCAGCATAATAGAAACACATACAAGATCTTTGCTGGGCGAAAAATGGGTAAACCATTGACGGTAGTATGCTTATCAATACCTTGCTATAATATTGCAAGCAAAGTTCCACCCCATGAATGCGTTCATTCATGATGTAAAAAGATCTTTGAATTTTGCTAGGCGAAAAATGGGGTAGATCATTGACAGTGGTATGCTTATCAATACCTTGCTATAATAATGTAAGCAAAGTTCCCCCCATGAATGCACTCATTCATGATGAAATAGGACGTAAAACTAATAATTGAGAAACATTGAGTTTATCACCGGTGAATGAATTCACCGGGATAAACTGAGAAGTCATTAACCTTACTCAAAACTCGGAATATTTGATCGGATACTGTTTTAACTGTGGCATTGATTTTATCAATTGAGGAGTTGTCATTCATCTTGCAGGGTTTTAGCCATTTGGACTCATATCGTACCTTTGCATAAGTGTAAGACACATCGTAGCAGGGGAGGTAGTTGACCTTCGTTTTCGATGGAATTTAGTTCTCTGCATGTACTTACTTCGTCATCCTGCTTCTCATTTTCATGACAGTAGAACGTCTTCGATCGCTGGGGAATGAGTCGAAACTTGAAAACCTAAGAGCAGAGCTGGGTAAAAGAAAAGAACAAAAGAAACAGCAAGAGGAATCGACGGCTTTAAACAAGTTAATGGTGAGCTTTTGTCCTTGTTTTTTCAAGCATTTTTTACTTCCTACCCATAGGGAGACCTATGCAAAGTTCAATTTACTATGACGTGCAGAAGATTAAATAAAAATTGCTCTTTCTTTCGCATGAAACGACAGCAACAAGAGGAGAACGATAGGCAGGCAGAACTGACCAGAGAGACCCTGCGGGTAGGTTCAAGGCGTGAGTATCCCCCAGAGGAAGGGGGTTCTCCTCAGGATTATTGAAAGGGGTGCGTTAGCCGTTTCTCAAAGTCCTGATCCTACTGCAGAGAAAAGTATACCGTTTTCCATCTTGTTTTAAGACCCGACCTCCAAAATTCCATACCAATTTTTAGGACTGGCTTTTGAAAGTTGTACTTGGCTTGCGAATCCATTACGCTTTGATGTCCTTTATTGCAGTGTAATTAAGTCAATTTGCATTAGTATTGAAGGCGCTTATTGGGGAAATTAACTTAAAACTGGAGCTCGAATGATATGAACCATTTTTCGTTTCCTTTGGGAATTCGAGTTAGCGGGGTTCTTCTGTATTCGATGAAACCACAATCTCTTGCCAAGACTGACTGACATTTAATGGTCATGTTTTACATTCTGTCAATAATATCAACCTTAAAGAGATAGATCTAGAAACACAAATGATGTTTAGTATGTAAGGTTTTATTTCCCACACCCTCTTGAATTCGGTAATTGTTTGTCGTTTCCGGCAGCGCGGTTTGTTATTGGACCGGATCAGGGTATGTCAACACTGATGTCTAATTCATTTGGTTGCCTCGACTAATGTCTTTGGTTCTAAGCTTTCAGATCAAACCGGTTTTAGAATGACGTATCTGAACACTCATATCATTGACATACACAAGCCTCTATAACTTATGAGGCATTTCCCTTACGAAAATTCTAAATAAAACACCAGTAAACCACGAGTAATAACCTAAACAGGGAAAAAAGAAGATGGGAGAAAAAGCTGATAACCCCCTCAACGTATTAAGGGGTAAGAACTTGAATGAGGTTAAAAGATCAAAGCTGCTAAAACCGTAAGCGGAGAACGAACCATCTCACAACGCAGAAGGCACCTCTAATTTCAGTGACCGTTTATTATTATAGAAGCCAAACAAAGCTCAATAGAAAAGAATGAAGCATCAGTGGAATCAGCCTCACGCAACCAATACTGAAACTGTCAAGTTTTTAAAGAAGGTTCCCTGATGTCACGCAACCTGCTCGGCATAATAAGAAGAATTAACTACCAGGGAAAAAGACATGATTAAGCTTTACTACGTATATTTCAATCTAGCGACTTATTATTTCCCTACAACTAGGACAAGTTTTAACCTAACTGAAGGTTCATTTTACATATTTACCACAGTGTGGTCAGTTACCCATATTGTATCCATTTTGAAGTTGATTATGCACAGTGTGCGAAGGATTCTGCGAAACTTTGACGTGAGTCAACAAAATAGGGAATTGGTTAGCCAGTTGGAAAGTCTGCCTGATGACGTATTTCGGCGTCTGTTGAAAGCGCAACTTACCACGTGGATGTGTTTGTGACCTTGGGATTTTTCAGACTGGTTTCAATTTCTAAACATCTCGTGCTAATTAAATGAAAGGGCTGTATTGCAGTAAGGGTATCGCAAGTTGGTAATGAATCTTTCCGCATTCCTCGACGTAAAGATCTCGTGTTCCGCTGCAGTTTAGTCGTATAGAAGAACTTTAAAATATCCAGCTGAAGACCGTGGATTGCTGTTTTCAAGAGTAACAAAATTCTTTTGTTTTTATTCCGTGAGGAAAGCGTGTCCTTGATTTAACGGAATACCAATAGTTGTCAATTTGAAAACAAATTACCTCAGGGTTAGGTGATCCCTCACAAAAGAGTCAATCTTGACGCCCACATAGGAAAACAAATATCCATTCTTTGCTTTATGACAGTCAGGATACAAAGCAATGTTCATTGTCTAATAGTTGATTTGTAACAGTATTTATTATGAGCGATTAATTTCCAACTGTGACCTTGGCTGTAAAATCGCTTGTATTGCAAACCTTTTCATTTACGTAGTTACCTTACTCTTTTGCAGTCAAGGTTAATAAAATCATGAAAATAGATATTTATAGCTCAGTACCATTAACGACCTTGTTTTCGGAAGCACTATTAAAAGAAACTTAATCTTCTTTTGCTCAAGGATTGTTTTTGCACCAAAACAAGTGTATAGATTCCGCACGAAAACTCTCGAATGAAGTAACTTGATCAAATTTAATCTGATCCTTATAATAACCCCCTTCTTGATTATGGTATGATATCAAAGAAACTTTTTATTTTCATCAGGTTTTATTTATAACCTTGGATGACAAATACAGGTTGTTCTTCAAGGTTGAAAGCTGCGGTATTTTTGACGATTACCGTCAACCCGTAAAATTGCCGTCGGTGTCAGATGAAAGAGACCCAAGGTGACGATATGACTGATGTGTGTTTGTAACGTCACGGAAGTAACAAATGATTGCTCGTTTGTGAAACTGGGAAGTACGGAGGATTATCAGACAGACGAGTCAGCTTGCTGCTCATTTCCTTACTAATGAATGTTGTTTGCTCAAGTTTTGCAACCTCAGGAACAGCAAAACTGATTACAAAGTTGTCGTCTTTTGTGTATCTGTAGTTACTCATTGTAACAATAGTAATAGACCAGGCGGGACGGGAGGTGGTGGTGGGGGGCTGAAAAACAGCGCACTGTTATTTAATTTGGTCGTTTTCCTTTATAGATATTTTATTCCAAAATGTTCCATGAAATAAGCGTCTACAACTTGAGCAATAATTAGATGTGGAGGAAGTAGATTTCGTGATGCAGACCTTAACGAGACACGCTCCATCCGTTTGTTAGATAAATAGAGCCTCTCAAGTGTGACTCGCGACCTTGACATTGGCAATTTTTTAGGTAAACAAATAGGCAAGGTTACGCAGAGTAGTTATATAAATACCACCCGCAATTAAGCGGGGGAACAAGACTTGCCACAAAACTGCTGAATAACCACCCTTGACTCTCTTGAGCTACCTGGCATGGACGAAATCTCGATCTTCCGAGAAAATCCGTTGTTTTATTTTTTCAGTGTCGCCTGCATCGCTGCTTTCCTGCTGCTCATCTGGGGATGGTCCAAAATTCCGAAAGACATTCCTCCTGGGCCATTTGGTTTGCCACTAATCGGGAGCCTGCTTCAACTTGGCGATTCACCGCATCTCGCCTTATCGAAGATGGCCAAAGACTACGGAAAGGTATTTTCTATTCGCCTTGGTTGGAGAAAAGCAATCGTCTTGAACAGCCAAGATGTCGTTAAAGAAGCACTGTCAAAAAGGGCTGGCCATTTCTCGGGGAGACCACCCTTTCACAGTTTCAAAATTAGCACTCATCAGAGCGAGAGCATAGCCTTTGGTGACTTTGGCCCTTCGCATCAGAAAAAAAAGAAAATGGCTATTCGTGCCCTGCATTCTGTTTTCACTGATGTGAACCGCTTTAATAGCTTGTCACATCAAGAGTTTGAGCGAATGCGTTGCAACCTTTTGACGGATGGCAGTTCAGAGGCTCAAGACTTGACTCCACACCTAAAAACTATGGTCATTAACTTTGCTTTCAGATTTGTCTTTGGAGATAATTTCGAAGAGGACTACAGTGCTGCTTTGCAGAGCCTCATGAAGAAAGCAGCTGACTTTACTGAGAACAATGGGGTCATAAACTTAATAGATTTCTTCCCTTGGCTTCATTTTCTCTTTAAAAAGCAATGCCAAACTCTGAAAGATTCTGTCAGAGCGCTCTTTGACTTTGTAAGAAGCATCTACACACTGCAGCGGCATGCGAGCATCAAAGAAGCTGGTGTCAATGTGGCAGAGTCTTTGGATCAAATTATTAGAGAGGATCTCGTAAATGCTGGAAAGCCTGACCCAAAAACCTCTAAATCAACCGAACAGAAAGCTCGCAGCGAATCGTTAGAAGACCTGGCGGTTAAAGTTTTAGCCGACGTTTTTGGAGCCGGAATTGAGACCGTGTCCGCCTCGTTGAGCTGGGCGCTGCTCTATATCCTTTCGAAACCTGGTCTGCAAGACGACTTACAAGCAGAACTGAAACGCGTGATAGGAGTGGATCGCCTTCCCTCTCTTCAGGATCGAGCAAAACTTCCCCTATTACGTGCCACTGTCTTAGAGGCATTACGAATGGCTACCGTTCTTCCCCTTTCTATTCCACACTACACCACGGAAGATTCAGAAGTCGCAGGTTACCGTGTACCTAAAGGAACGACTGTGGTGGTAAATCTTTGGGCTGTAAATCACGATCCACAATACTTCGACCATCCAGAGGTTTTCAATCCTCACCGTTTCCTTGACACCGAGGGACAACTCTTGTTGGACCAGCAGGCTTTCCTGCTTCCATTCTCAACCGGTGGAAGGCGCTGCCCTGGTGCTACCCTCGCTAAGGCGCAGCTGTTTATGTTTCTCGGGTGTCTCCTGCAAAGACTGCATTTACAGCTTCCGGAGCAAAGCGTGCCACTTAACATGGATGGAGAGTTTGGATTTGTCTTGAAGCCTCGTTCACTTAAGGTGCAAGTAAATCCTCGAAACATTGAACAATAACTGCGATCTTTGGTATTTCAGTTAAATTTTTCATTACAGGTAATTGCTAGTAGTATTAGTGGGCAATCCTTCTTTCATAGATTAATACAAACAGTTAGTTTAGGATATAAAGATTTCATTAGTGAAAAGATTTATATTTTGTTTCCAAATTTTTCAATTCTCTACAGCCTGATTGAAACTTTGACTGCCACTACCGGATAACATGTTTGTTTTATTTATTTAAGAAAATGACGAAAGCTTGATGATTCCCTTTGGAGTAATGAGTAATTAAGCTTTATTCATCTTTGTAATGCATTTTTGCATATTTTTCAAATACCCAAATTGTGTCATTGTATCGACTCCAGCAGACCTATTTTTTGATTCAACTCAATGTGCAAGTAGATTTTTCCTTGATTTACTTAATAAGCTTTATTTACATTGCTTACCCACTTATGATGAGAGTGTTTATGATCAAGAAAGCAATTTGAAACCAGAAATTCATACATTTACTTAATTACATACGACTTCTAGATCGTTCAATGTTTTTCTACCTACGCTTTTTCGAGCATCGATTTATAAACAACAATTGGTAGCTCAAAAGGGCTACTGAGCCATGTTACTATTAATCGGCTAAGAATTTTCAGATATGGTCATTGAGACTGAAGAGACATGTCGCTCGGTCCAACGACTGCAAATCATACTTAAGGTATGCCCGAAATTTACCTTGACAAAACATGACTTGCTAACGTTACATTTGTTATGTAGCTGTTGACAAACTCATTGCTTTACTCAGATTATTTTAACTTTCATTTCGTGACACAAAGGACTTACTCTTGTCCTAACTTTAGCTCTTTAGGAGTAATATATTTATCCAGGTTATTAATGATAACTGGATTACTTCATGCTCTAGTTTGAACAAAATTGAACTTAAACGTAATCGTTTCCTTTCATTTAGTTTGCTCAATTTTCAACTTGTTTTTCCATATTGACAACAGTACCTGCCTCTGTATGCAGAAGCAGCTATGAGCTGTATAATAAAAGTTCCCTTGGATTTCTCTAATGTTCCAAGTTGTGTGCAAACATTTTAGGTGGCTCTGTAGGCAGTTTGCTTTCTCTTCTCCTTCACTCACGAGGTAGGAAACTTAGCACCAGAACTGGACAGGTCAATTTCTTTCCACTACAAGTCGTCCAGAAACTTCTTCTACGAAAGCCAAACTGAAATTGTTAAAAATGCGGATACTCATCAGTGGCAGATCCAGACATTGAGCTAAGGGGGAGGGCCTTTTTTTTTTTTTTCGCCTGCCCTGACGGCTTTTCCTCCTTCGGGGGGGGGGGCCCTCCCTTAGATCCCCCACTGCTTATAGCAAGAAATTGCAGGGCCTTTCATTCTGAACGGTACCGAGTCAATCATATATCCTTTTTAATGAATTCTTTCGGCCTGCCTTATTGACTTACACCCCATTCACTTCAGCGAAAATAGTTTAGTCAAACTGGGATTTACTGAAAGAAAATTAGTGACAGAGAACTGAAAAACTTAATTTTCCATAGGATTAAATACTCACTCACTTTTATGTCCAATATGCGAAATGTGAAGCCGCCAAGCATTGGTGTCAGCAGCCTTTACGGAGGCAAAAATTTGAACCGTGTTTAACAAAACAGCTTTGAAACGAGATAATTTGGCTTTATTAACTGAGTTAATAGTGTAAATTTACCACCGTAAATAGGAATAAGCGAACGTTTCAAGCGTTTGCCCCTAGTCAGAGCGTAGAGCCTAAAAACAAGCCGAATCGTAAAAGCTTGGGTAACCTGTGCTGATAGTTATCAACAGTGTGATCATGTGACCCAATGGCGGGAATTTTTCTTTTCCCAACTCCCGTTGCATTCATGAACACAAACTGAGATAGTTTCGTCAGTGACAGTATTTTCGCTTTGAAAAGAAAAATAGTCGATATTTGAAAGGATATGACAGATAAATCCTCACGCGAAAGTTTCCAGCAAATTGTATTTCTCATCGACTCTAATCCTTCATTTTGGGGATCGAACAACTCCGCCGACCATGCTGCGAAGGCCATTCGATTGTGCGTACTTCGATTGCTAACGTACTTTAGTGATTATCGGAAAGAAAAGCGATCAAATCTACGATGGGGATACAAAATATTCAACTCGAGATCACTTTCACATCAGTTTGAACGAAACGACTTCAAAGAATTCTTAGTTAACGAGTTTGAGGAATTTGAAGATCATGTGTCGAAGAGGTTGAACGAATCCTTCGCACAACAATGGCAAGAAAACGAACTTGAACCGAAGGAACAAGACGATGCAGAAACTACAACCTTTCCGAAACCTGCGGGAGGAGCTAGATGTATTTCTTTTGTTTTTAAAAATGCTGTTCACGATTTTCAGTGGGAAAGGCCTGACATTAGCTCACCTGTCAGGAGAACTCGTGGAAATAACAACACGCTCTTTTACCTTGACAACAGAACCGATACACATAATGTTATCTTTTTGTTGAGCGGTTGCCCTTATGATGATGACTCAATCTCGGAATTCACTGGTGAAAATTTGTCTTTTCTTGGAACTGTAGAGGGTTTCAAAAGTATTTTGATGCCCTCAGTGTTGTACAAGGAATTCGAGGAAAGGCGCATTTGTTTACATTGGGTGAACATAAGCAACTACCAGCAAGAAGAGGTACATGTTTATTTTTTTACATCGGTTTTGATGTGATTTAAGATGATGCCAGTTAAAGAAGCTTTGCTGTAATTCTTCCAGAAAATGACACATAAGGCAGTTTCTAATAGCAGGTCCTACGATAAAGCGTAGATTTCATAGGCACAGACAAATTTCTCTTCTTCTACAACCATAATACCACTCAGAAATATATTTTAGTAACCTGTACATCATGATCTATTAGCAGCTACTCGGTTAACTGGGCAAGATTTCCGTATAACCCTATACTTCATGATGCATACGATTATTTGATGAAAGAAAACAGTCGCAAAAAACGTTTGCCTCTCAGAGTAATACTTTTTTTTCGGATTAGTATGGGGTTACACTGAATTTTTCCTTAGATGAATGTGCTGTCTTTGCAGTGTCATTCGCTAGTGGTTTGATTTCAAAGTATTGTCAAACTAGTAAACTAAACTGTCGGTCTTGTTTCCTGCCTGTTTCTTATATGGCTAGCTAGGTTGTTAGAAGGATTTTTATTAAGTGAAGAGAGGTGAAATCCAAAGTAACTACAACTGCCAGTCAGAATGAAGTTAAACATTACCAGGGGCCAATGAAGACTCAGTTAAAAAAATAACAGGAAACAATCAAACTGGCTGAAGTGTTAGAAAATGTTAGTGACCAAGTTGAGGCTTGTTTTAGTCTTTTATCTGTTGCAAAGCTGGCATGCAGTTTTTTAACCCCTGAACTCCCATGAGTGACCAAGACAGAATTTCTCCTTACAATATCAATACAATATCAACCAGATAAGCGATGAGAATAAAGAAAATATAAATTTGGTGATAATTAGTCGATCCAATACGAAATTCTCTGTACCAACATTATTAGAATTGTATGGTTGACAGTGAGGAGAATTAGAAATTTGATCTGGGAGTTAAAGGGTTAACCAACTTAAGGTGAAGTGCACACAAAACCTCCTTTTATTCAGTCAAGTTTCATTGAAAGTTTAGATGAAAGTTATCCTGATCAACCTAAAAGATTTGAGACGATTAAGAACAAGGACAAGTTGATAAGTTCAGTTCTAAAGCGAAAGTCCTAAAATGAATAAATGAAGAGTCAGTAAGTGCCAGGTGGAGGCACGGTGGCCTCATGGTTAGTGCACTTGACTCCAGATCGGGTGGTCTGGGTTCAAGCCCTGGCTGGGGTCATTGTGTTGTGTTCTTAGGCAAGACACTTTACTCTCACAGTGCTTCTCTTCACCCAGGTGTACAAATGGGTACCAGCAAATGTGCTAGCATCCCATCCAGGGGGGAGTAGCAATACTCCTAGCTGCTTCATGCTAAGAAAACTGGAGTTAGGCACCAGCCCCATGGGCCACTTGGGCCCATATAAAGGCTTACTTTACTTACAGTAAATGCCTGAGTCATGGAGGCATTTGTTAGCTAATTGGAAATAATCTGAGCCCCTCAGTTAATCCAGCATGTGGATTTGGACTCTTTAAGATCTGTTTGCTGTTTTTGTATTTTTACATGAGTTATCTCTTTTTGTGAATTAGAACAAGAGTGTTAAAACATCAGTAGAGGTAACAGTGGAACAGCTTGGAGGGTGCCTGATACCTCTTTCAGCAGTGATTTATACAGGGAATAATTCCTCTGTTGGATCTAACTTAAAACCTCAATCTGGAAAGGATGTTTCAGTTTTCAAGCAAGTCAAATCAATTACGGGACACCTACTTCCTTTTAAAACTGTACTGGATTCTTATTTGCGCAAGAAGTCAACAAAGCCATCAGTACTGGAGGATATTTCACAACAGTGGGCTAAAGGAAAAATGGATGGAACAGGATTACTGTGTTCTTCGGGTAACATCATCAGAATTTATTGTTGTTTATTTTCTTCAGTAGTGGCTTCTGAAAAGTTACAATAATATCGACAGATCCTTGTGGTAATCTCCAAAAGCTAGAAAGTGATAACAATTTTTATTCAGAGATTTATTCTTTTCCTCCTGAAACTCAAAGACTGCAGTCTCCTGATTACCATATAGATAAAGCTTGTCACAAGTAGTTTTTCTATATGTGCAGGGCTCAAACTTAACTTTGAACTTAATAGTCAAATGGCTAGTACATCATCAGGATTTACTGGCAAGATTGCTTGTAAATGAGCAAAATCCACTGGCCAAAGTTCAAAATCTACCAGTATTTGCCAAGTTTGAGCCCTGATGTGCTCTAGAATCTATAAAAATCTCACCCTCTTCAGGTTTATCAATGACTTCATTTTCTCATTATATTTTTGTCTCTGCATTTGTTTTAATTTCTTGCCTCTTTTTGACATACTTCAGGTGCTGAAGATAAGGTGCAATGTACTGTGAAACTTCACGCTATGTTTCGGTCGGTGGAAGGACTTGAAGGCTTGAGAAATTCTCATGATAACTCTTCATTAACTGGTCAAGCTATGGATATGGAGAGAAAACAGTCACCATCAAATAATGACTCAAGCAACTTGAACCTTCTTTGGATCAGAGGGGTAGTGAGCCACACTTGTGTCTCTCCAACATGGCTTCACCCCACCAAAGGTTACTCTTGTATTGGTTTGGACAACAGTGCTGGAGATGGTCCTATAGACTCCTCTTTGTGCTCTCAGAAGCTTATTTCTGGGTGGTACCAAGCACTTCTACTTTCTTTGGCAAAAGAGAACAAATTACTGGTATGAAAATTTTTTAATAAATGATGTGTTACTTAAGTTCAAATTGTATAAAGTGTTTTTCCTAAATTGCTGAAACTTCTTCATTTGATATGCACATTTGTATGTGTTTTGGGTCTCCCACTAATACAGCATTGGAAATGTAAATCCCCCAAGAAATTGTACTATAAAAACTGAAATTTTTTTCTGTATTTTGTTTGAACAAATTTTTGAACCTGACATACATGTAACAGAATTTCCACTAAATACAAATTCTGGCTACTTTATGTTATGCTTTCAACTTAAATGACTTATGGTTAACAATGCATTTTACGAAAGTGAAATGTGATCAAAGTGAAATGTGATCATCGCAGTAAATTTTCCAATTTAAGCAATTGGAAAGAAGAAGCCTGAAAAAAATCAGGGCTTCAACGGGATTCGAACCCGTGACCTCCGCGAGGAAAATGCATTTTACATGTAGTTATTGAAGACAACTCACTAAATTCCTTTAAGGTAGTAATACTTCTCAAAAGTAGGCTTACCAAAAACTGTGCCATACATAACAATTAACACCCTTTGTATCACTTCTCTCCCCTATGACCAATTTATTGGGCCTCAGCTACAGAAGTTTATCTCATTTGGAGTTTATCTGTTTGACTTCTGATTTTGCAGTATTTTTTTTTTGCAGAGGCATATTTTGTCAGATCTCCAAAATCCACAAAAGTAAAAGCCCCCAAAATTCTGATGCCTAAGGGTTGATAACTCTGACTGATTCCTTTAACTCCCAGAAATTATGAACTTCTCCCTTAATATCCATACATTATCCAGCGTCTTATTTCTCCTAGAAAAATAATAGAAAATACTCAAACTTGTTCAGTAGTTGTTATCTTGATCTACCACCAAATTCTCTTGACTAATTTAAAAGGAAAGGTGTTGCAGTTAGAGGAGAGAACTAACAATCAGATCAGGGGAGTTAAAGGGTTAAAGATACAATGTAGTTCTAACCCTTTGTCTTACAACTTTTCTTTTTTTTTGGGCAGGTTATTGATTTTCTTGATTGTGATAGCGGGTTACCAGTCACTGGAGTCCTCCAACCTTTGACCTCTGTCTGTGGTGTGATAAATGTTATTGCTTCAGAATTTCTTGTAGCTTTTGAAAAGCTTCTTCTGTGGCTTGGCAATTCTTCAAATTTAGACAGAACAAAATTGATAACTGTGGAGGCTTGCCCAGAATTGATCAGTAACTATAGATCCCAAGATGATCCTAAATCAACTGAATCACTTTCTTACCCTGCGGTCTTTCTTGGGCTCACTGGATCACAAGGTGAGATGACAGTAAATTTCATAATAACTTGCTACTCTCTTTTGTGTAGTCATACCGTAGTGTGATTTTGAAATTCCCAATTGAGACTGCTTTGCATCAAAAGAGTGTAAATAACAAATTTAAGAATAATGATTGGCAATATTTTGAAATCATGATGTTTTAGGGATAACATATAACAATTATCAAATGCAGATAAGTGAATTAAGGAATTAGTAATGACACACACTACACAAAGAAATAAAATTACATGAGAATAGCAAAATGCTTCATTGTGGAATGCACATACTCCACTCCAGTAGAACTGTTTATTTTGTTGGATGCATTCATTGTTTCCAACCTCTTTTCACCCTTCCATTTCTATGTAATATTGTGACCAATTATTCTTGTGTCATTTGCTTACGACAATGACGACAAGTTGTTGCCAAAGCTTCATGTTTTGGCATTCCTTATTTTTATTCTTAAACATTCTCATATTTGGCAATATAACTAGCAATGGAAATTATGGATTCCTTGAAGATACTGTACATTCTTGTGAATAAGTGAGAGCTAAAACATAGACATGCAAGAGAACTAATCTTACCCCTTAACTGGACCTGAAATCAGTATGCATTATCTTCACAGAGTTCTCCATACATAACAATATTGAGAATTATTTATCAATCAAGATTTTCTTTAATTGACTTTCACTTTATTTATTGTTATGATCTTATTGTTCAATCCAGTGATGATGATGTGAGGAGAAATAAGACTCTTAGGAGATAAATTGTTAATGAAATTCATTACCAACATTTACATATTTTCTAAATAGCTTAATTTGCATTAAATCTTTAGATCTGGTCAGAAATAAAGTTGAAGAATTTGATGCAATATCTTTTCATCCTTGGGGTTCCTCTCCTGTCAAAGAAAACATAATTGGTTCATTTTTGAATGAACTAAAAAGGTATTGTATTGCACTTACAATTTATGTTGTCAATGAAGTAGGTACCTATAGTTTAATGATTTAACATCCATAAATGATGAACATATAACTTCTCCCTGGATTATCTATATATTATTCAGCAAACAGGTAATTGAGAATATGCAAACTAATCAGGTAGAAGTTGTATCTTGGTTTAACACCAAATGTTCAAGCTAATTTACCAGGAAATGTGAAGCAGCTGTAGAGGGGAGAATTTATAATCAGATCTTGGGAGTTAAAGGGTTAATAATTTTGAAGGTACATTATGGATTACAAAATGGCACACACTGTAGTCCTGTGCAGTTATTACAGTAGAGGGGTCACAGTGCAGCACTTTTCACCATTCCTACACTACATTGTTTTTTTTAAGTCGGAAATCCAGAATAAAATAATATGCCACAAGTGGTGCTTGTTGGCAAAATGTCATAGTTAAAATAATTGTTGGTATATACAATGACATTACGCACTGAAACAGTGGATAGTGTCAAAGGTGTGTCCTGATTGGCTACTCAAACTTTAAATATCTGAGCAACTCATGCAGGATTTGTGCCTGAAGAACTGTAATGGTTGCAAGAACAAATGAGTTCAAATAACTTTTTTTCAGTTGTATTATCTTACTGTTTTAGTATATACCAAGACAAGTATTTACCCCAGTGTTGTTGGTTAGCAGTGGATTGCTGCTCTGCCGCTTGGTAGATTTATATCCACCACTAGCCAGCTCCACTTTGGTGAATATTTGTTCATTATCAATGATGAATATTGACCAAAATATTGTGATTGACAGGGATAGTAAGTCTGAAGAGGAGAGAGAGGATTATGTTGATGATGAAGCTGCTCTAATGAAAGAATTGAAGGATCTTTATAATAAGAAAGAAACACATTCAGTATCAGCATCATCCAGTGTAAGTCAGTTATCAAAGAAGCTGAAAGAGTGTGCTGCAGAGAAATCAGAGTTGGAGAGTACCTCATTGAAGCAGAAGTAAGTACATGTAATAAGGTACATAAACTTCTACTTGTATGAATGGGTGCTTTGTCTGAAACTTCTAGGCTTGGTGGCTACCCAATCAGTTATTCAAACATGTGTAATACTATTCTTTTGCCTTGTAAGAAGCAGCACCTTTGAGTGAATGATATTATTGGAATCACCCTTGAAAAAATCCAGATATTTTCATGGCCTGTTTTTGGACTGGTTTAATGATTACTTTTCCTTTTGACTTCTATATAATGTCATTGACAATAATTGATGAATTTATTATCATCATGTCTTAGATTAAATGTACTTTGTATGTTTCTTCAAGTTCAAATGAATTATTGCTCATGCATGATACTTTGGTAATTTATTAATTGCCAAACTATAGTCAATTTGAAACATAATTTCCTTTTGCTAATGACATATCGTGTGATTGACTCTCCATTGAAAAGCAGTCATTTTGAAAGGAACTTGTAATTCTAGTATCAACTTTTTTTGTTTTTTTATTTCTTCAGAAGGAAATTGAGAAAGGAAACAAATATGGATAATCAGAGGGGCAAGTTAGATATAAATGAAAGTCAATCTGCAGTTGAGAATAATAGTGCTGATGTCCTTCTCACTGACAATGATAGCCAGGTGCCTGATGATAGCACTGGAATTCAGCAAGTCCCATGTAATTTGAAAGGTACAGTATATAACAGTGGCTACCAAATTATTGACCTTTGAACAGACATCTCACTTACAATTTCTAAATAACTGAGAGAAGTCATCGTGATTCATGAAATTCCCTACACATTTGAAATAATGCTCTGCTGTATCTTGCTCATTGTTCCAATGATTTGGTGTTATGAGGCATACACTTAAAGCAGTTATGCACGTTTTTTCATAATTTTTAGACTAGTGATTACCTGGAACTGCATGTTTTTGGTGAGGAATTTTTTCATCATTGTTTCTGGAGATATTTGTTCAATAGACAATAATTTTGAAGTCAGTATCTTGTCAGTGGGCTTTGCATTCAAAGATTATTTTTTCTGGAGTGGCTGTGGTATTGGGGTCATATTTTTTGTCATAAAAATGAACATTAATTTTTTATTTTTGCAGATGAAGCTGAGTTGATAATGACCATTTGCGATTTAACCAACAAAGTTATTTCGGAAGTAAGGATGCAATTTTTTTTTTTTAATGAAGAATGAACACACATGTGGTTCAAGAATATTTGACTAAAAAATGTTTATTATTTGTCTCATTACATTTTTTGATTTTGCTAGGGAGCAAATATTCTTCATGAAATCACAAACATAGTGACCATAGTTTCCAAATTTTTTGTGAATGAGGATGATAACAGACAGAAGGTATGTTTACACACTTACATGAGCTTTTACCTTTAAAAATGTTTAAGACATTTTGTATACCCATGATGAGCTGAAGAGAACTAGTGTGCTAAAGAACAAATAGTTATTGATAATATTAATACTTTATTATTGTTATGCTTTACCAGGATTAGCAACTGCAAACTTCTTTTGTAATGGTTCCATTACTTCCACAATTTATTTATGTTTATTCATGTAGGGGTTGTCAAGAAGGTAAATGCAGTATGGTCTAAAAGAAGTAATTCTTTTTTCTTTCCCAGGCACTTGTTTCACAGTTTTTAGAGGAACATGTAATCTTCACAGTATCAGCTCTAAGGGAAAGATATGAAGGATGTAGTGATGTCATTAGACAAGGGCAGCAACTCAGAGAGTAAGCAGCTGCTTTTTTTTATCTTTTAAATCTACATTGTACCCTTGAGCAGGCTTTATGCCTCCCACTTTAAAGAAACTAACAAGTGAGCACAAAGGGGTGACAGGAGACAACCCCTTGGGTGACTTTTCAATAGTGCTCTAATAAAATGTTTAAAACTTTCCCCTTCTTGATTTCTACAGTCGTTCTCATTACTGTCTGCCCCACGTTTCCCATAATGTTAGTTTTGAGAATTTTCTTTTGAATCAAATTATATATGTATGTTGATACTTTTCCTTATTCTCATCACCTATGTGCTTGATAATGTACTGATGTTATAAAGAGAAATTAGTTCTTGGTCACTTCTGGAATAAAAGGGTCAAGACCATGGCACCCCAGACTTTTAAGAAATGAGCCATCAGGCACTTAGGGATTTTTTTTAGAGCCCGGCTTTGTATTAACCAATAAAACCATGTAATTAAAGAAATTGATAAAAGTTGAAAACAAATGATAAAAAATACATTAATGCATTCAATGGATTACATGTGTTTTTGAGTTACTACTTTGGAATTTTTATTGAGAACAAACTAATTGTGTGCTGAATTCTAAGAAAAACACTTGGTTCCTTAGACTGTTCCAAAGAAATTGTATGATTCATGACATCTTAAGTGTAATAAAAATATTGCAAAGACATTAAACTGTTGATTACACTTAAATATCTAGCACAGAAACCTCAACTTTTTCTTTTTAATTTCTAATGACCTTTCACACCTTGTCTTTGTATCAGGTACCAGCTCCAGATCCTGCTTCGATTGGAGATTGCAGCTCTTATAAAAGCTGATGAAAACAGTTCCCTTGTTGAAGAGGTTGTTATTTTATATCTTAAATAAGGTTAATATGTGCATAAACCGCTGTGTTCAGCATGTACCTTGCACAATGGAGCAAATTTCTTCCATATTCTTCTTCCTATTAAATGATTGAAGGGGATAAGCTTCTAAAGAAACTGTGATGCAGAATTGGTGGGGGGTACAACAAGATGACTGGGTTTTATCATCCGAGTTGGCCAGTTTATATTATCAACTTAGTTGTTAAAGCCACATTATCTTCATTTTATTCCATTACACCCTAACATCAGTATATGTTTTCTCCGCACTTTTTTCTATACATTTCCTATAGTACTGAAAAAGAGAATTTGCTCAACAATCAACAGCCTCTTTAGTTGGTCATCATTTCCTTTGTTCTCATGAACTCAAGGGCTCAATGTTTGTTTTAAGGGTAATACTGGTAGGAGTCATATTAGTTACTAATCACTCTGAGGGGTTAAAGGGTTGACTGGTATCCTGCCTCTGTGAAAGTATTATGTTTGGTTTTTCTAGTGGTTTTAATAACACTTACTCTTTAGGGAGGTCAATCATGTACAACAAGAGTGGTTTTGAGTGACATTCTTAATTTGTTGACAGTTGATAACTGGGATACATACCCCAGCGATCTTGATCTGTTAAATAAGTCTCATTCGAACCCTGTTGTAGGTCACTGTACTCCTCAGAGCCATCTCATTTATGAAGGACCTGAAGTTCCTGACTATTTTCCTTCGTGAGGTGCTTCTTTTTAGGTAAGAATATTCATTCGCAATCAGAATAATTTTTAATTGAATATCACAAATAAACCACTGGAACCCATTGCTTTAATCTTACCACTCGTTGTGATTGATGTGTGTTGGGAGAGGAGGTAAAAACTTCCATCTCTTTTTTCCTTACCTTTGCGCCACCTGCACCTTTGGCTCCCGTTTTTCGCTCTTTCGTTGTTTTCATTTGTCAGACACTTCAGATTATTGGATAGCCAACGTTTGTACTTTCATTTTTCTTTCCCGCTTACTTCCCCCAACAAGTTACCGTTTCCTGCCCTTTCCTCTTCCGTTTCCCATACTCCACTGAGTTGGCTTATTTTTTAGTCTTAGTTCTCGGCAGTTGTAATGTCGACAATGTGTTCTATGCAGTTCACTGGTTTTTATCTTAAAACCCTGTTGGACTAACTCTGCCTGCACGCTTCACAAACTTCAGGTTCAGACAGAAACTCGCCAAGTTCCTCTGTGCTGTTTACGAAGGTTTGATGATGCGCCCTCCCAGAGAAGTGTCTACGCCTTCTAAATGGTCGAGTGATGATGAATCGCCAATCAGACGCCAAATCAACTCTGTCTCTAGCGTTAAACAAGACTCTAATCAACCCAGGTAACTTACCATTCTTGGCATGTAAATGTATTTTGTTATAGACTTCGGATTGAAGTTGATTTAAAAGAATTGAAAATAAATCACGGATTTGGCAATCCATTGACTCACATCAATGTAAAAATTTGAAGTGAGTTTTTCGACCAGAAACCAGACCTTACTTCCTCGCTCAGTTCATCCTCAATAGAAATAAGTTCTGTTAGATGTCTTCAACGCTCGACCTGAAGTCTTTTTTAAAGGAACTGTTGATATTCTACTTTACGTTTTGCTTTACATCTGCAGGTATCTCGCATTTCTGATTTGAACCTTCAAAAAAACTAATTTTTCCAAAAGGACGGGGTCAGCTGAAAACATAAAGCACTATAATCCATATTTGTACACAGAGATTTTCGCCTGGCGACGTGCAAACATTATTTTCGTCGCTTTGTTTAACATGGCACCCACTTTTGAAAATGTTTTCCAACCTTTTTTCCAGATTGGGAAAGTTAAGGCTTCGAAAAAATAAGAAAAAACAACAAGGAGCTGTTAACGAGCTAGAAAACAAAACTAGGCTCCATGCATCAAGCAGATAGATGTTATTTCTCCTGCTTCATTTCAGTTATGAATCACGAAAGACACCGAAATGTGATACGAAATCCTCGCCTGTGGCTAGTATGTCCTTTTCTTTTTCTTGACAGACACAGGGCAAAATGAAATAAATTCATTCAGTTAACAACGAGTTTTCTTCTTTTTTTTTTTTACAAGGAGCAGTGGATGTCGTATTATCACCCGTCGTTCTAGCGTTTCAGATGCTGGTGGTAAAAGGAGAGAGATTGTTGTACCGGGAAAGGCAAAACCAAAGGATAAAGAGAAAGAAAAGGCACTGAAGGGGAAACCGCACGTGTCTCTTAGTTCAAGAGGTAAAAA
Organism: Pocillopora damicornis; assembly: GCF_964200805.1. NCBI lineage: Eukaryota > Metazoa > Cnidaria > Anthozoa > Scleractinia > Pocilloporidae > Pocillopora > Pocillopora damicornis. Next base: position 14,023,004 of record NC_142673.1, on the reverse strand, counting down.
ATCTATACAAGTATTATCTTTTCCCGAGGCAAACATAGTTTCTTAGGACGAAATAATCAAGTTATTTAGACTGAAGATGGATACATTGAAGGAAACCTAACAGAATTATTCAGATGTAACGGTATTAATTTCAGAAATTGCTTTCAAAACGGTTCGAGTTTTTGACAAACGAAGAAATTTAAGATTTGCAACAACTAGTTTGATTTGAAACTTTCACGACTTGAATTTACTTTATGTTTCCGTATGGTTTGTGTATTCGTGGTTCGGAAAGCTTGGTTTATATCATTACTGATTTCTTAGGATTTCTTCCCTTTCATTCATCTTTCCCTTCTACTTCTTTATCTTTTTCTTCTGTGCAGGCTTTAGATGTACTTGTTAGATACCGTTAGAAGTGAGGACGCGTTGTATTATTACATTTCTAGGAGGAAGCCAGAAGGAAAAGAAAAAAGGGAAGGTTCAGAAGACACCAGTAAAACAAGTTCGACGAAATCTCTTCATTGAATCAAAAGAAAGTGATGAGAATAACTCAACCGCCAGAGCGCCAAGGAAAAGGAAGTTGTCACAAGGAGAGAAAAAGAAACACGCAAAGCGACGATTTCAGCGGAGGAATACTGTGGGTATGTACAGTAATCATGCTATCATAGACCCTTATTTAACTATTCCAGGTCGCCAGCCGAGAAATCAAAACCATGCATCCAACGGTGAAGTTCTGCCGGCACTCAATACATGTTTATGCGGAGAAAAGGAAGTTACTATTTGAAAAAAATTACAAAACTCTTGCAATTCGCCTCAACAGCGCATCACGCGAGTTTTCCTTTTTATCCTTAACTGCTTCTTCTCATATGGCTGGATCGGAAAACGTGCAAGCCCAGCCACACCCTTGACGTGATCTCAAGGCGCATGATCGGCCCGAAGTATCCCAAACAAATTTGATATTGAGGTTAGAGCTAAGTTTTTAGAGATTAACGGCGGTGCATATTTATTTGTTTGACAGGTTCTTTTTCAAGCTCCACGGTTCAGGAGACTCCTGCCCATAAACAGGTCTCTAATGCATTATGGTACAAACAGGATCGAGCCAGGTCAGTTGCTTTAGTTCCATTACATAACAAAGACGACTATTACCAGCCCTGTAAAACGCTGTAGTGTCCTTGTACCATGCCAAATGGTTCATGACATTTCGGCTAGCGGCATCCGAAAAGCAATTTGATTTGGCAAACACTAAGGGCCGGTTATTTAAACAAAGTTTATCCGTTGTTTAACAAAACCGCGTTCTAAGCCATTTTCAATGTAGCCGAACCTTTTGTTAACATTTTTTTCGGTGAGCAGTGTCAAGAGAGCCGAAGGCCAATAGTGGAAGGAAAATTTATTTAATTAAATCAACCGTCTCAGAGAGAATCCCTGAGGCCCACTGCTTTCGTAAAATCGCTGTTTGGGGTAACAGACCTCGTGTAAATAATCGGCCCTTAAGGTTTGGTCGTTCTTGCCGTGTAAAGGCGACTCTGGTACGACTCAGATCATACGCGGAATGTCCCATACTCCCTTCTCTCTTTGGTGAACAAAGCTAAAAGAAAAAATGCTTATCGAGCGTGACTCAATCACAAGTGACCCAGTAGTTTTTAAATGATGACCCACATAATAAGTAAGAAACACGAAGCATGACTAAAGAGCTGAACTCCGAACGACCCAAATCAAACCCAGTAATATAAGACAGAGCAGGATTTGAACCCAGGCCCACCGAGCAGAAATAAATGACTTAAACCGCTTGACAATCTTACCTCCCTTTGGTACAGAAACATTGGGTAGAATGTTTAAAAACGGGCTAAGAAGGTAAATAAACAAAAAGCAACATCCATATGTTTGGATTTATTTTGAGTATTGTTTTCTTTGATTTTTAGAAACATAATCAAACTGTTTTCTACAGTCTTGATTTCAAAAACTCATGATCGAAATCTATTTATTCGGGAACTCAGCATCGACATTGTGTAGTTTACTATGGAAATTTAATTTTTCCCTGAACGTTCTATGTTCTCTGATTCCAGAAAACGTTCTAGAGCTCATACAGAGGTGCATATTTTAGAAGAGTCACCCCTTAAAGAGTTAAAAGCAGGTAAATTGTCTTAAAAGTACTTCAAAGCAATATTTTGAGGTGTTGACTGCTACGTGCAAAATTACATCTATCCGCAATGTTAAGATTTTGAAATATTCTTGAGGCGCCACGTAATTCTTTTCATCTCCGCACAGCGGAAATTAGCAGTAAACGCCGCGCTTAATTTGAGAAATGTGGCGTTATTTGAGGTTTATGATAAAAGAGAATATAAAGCACGGTAATCTACACAATCCTTGGATATTTCTGTCGAAAAAACGAGATTTTGCAACTTTACACGAGCTTCGGTGTTACGTAATGTTTATAACGATTTTCCGAATTTTTTGTCTTTAATTTAGGAAATATACTTTTGAAAAAACCCTGCATCAGAAACTCTGAAAATTAAATAAACGCCGCGGCGTCATATAGTTATGGTTTTTTAACTGAAATACAACTCTTTGCAGGAGAAGGTCTCCCTCGAAGAAGTCCACGAAAGCCTCCGCTGGCAACTTTCCAGCGGAGTCAGTCATTCTATGGGCGCTCTGCTAGTACAGGCCCTTTGACAAGGACTAGGTCCTTTAGTGGAGTGTACTCCCGTGACTCGCCACTGAAAGGACCTACAGAGGGATTGGATTCTATTTCTACTCAGGGAGCCGTTGTGAAAAAGGCAACTCAGAGGTTGTCCTCTCCAGCTCTTTCGCCATTGCGATTTTCTCCACGGCAGAAAAAGAAGTTTTCGTTACACAGTTTACTGACCACATCTAAAGAATGTGATCGAAGGAAGGAAAATACCTTAAGTCACCAGAATCCAACAACACCCAAACATAAATTCACGTCTACAGCCACAAGGTCCTCACCAAGGCTCTTTAAAAAGCGCTCATTTTCCTGTATTGGATTTTCGTCCGTTCCCTTTCCAGAAGCCCATGAGGAACGAAAAGTCATTCCCCTCACTAAAAAACCCAGCTTATCTGAGAATACACAACCGCCACAAAAGGACACTCCCTTGGACGCGAATTCAAAGGAGTTCATGAAAACCCCGAGGAAAGAGAAATCAGATAACATTTCGGATGTCCGAGTTACAGCTCCAACATCGCATGGGTCCTCCCCAAGACTTATCAAACAGCGCTTCAATGCCAGAGTTGTACTTCTGTCTCCTGAGAAAAGAAAGTCTAAGCCGCTTGGCAGGAGATCCAGGTCATTTGATAGTAAAAACTGTACTTCTCCAATAAGAAATGGTAATTGTTTGGATGCTCTCTCGCAAAAACGCTCTATGAAAACGCCCACGAAAGAAAAATCTGATAATTGTTCAGACAACATGGTGACTTCTCCCAAATTTACTCTGGCGCAGCATGTAAAGCAAACTCCATCAAAGGATTACTTTATGGAAGAATGCGTTATTCGTCTTACACCAATTCGTAAATCTATGAAGTCCCCCTTGCATGTTTCTCCAGCGGTTCTCGCAGAACTTTCTCCGTTTTCTCCTCGCCATCCACATCGAAATGGAAAAGAATTCACCAAACTGGAGGACTCTGTTCAGGGTGTCGACGAAAATGTAAAAACGCCTGCAAAGAACAACATCAAACCCACTATCCGTAGCTGTCCGGGATTGCTATGCAAGCGTGACAGCAATGAGACTTGTCAACAAACGTTAGAGCAATCTTTATGCAACCGAAAAGACTCAAAACCCACTGTTACGGTCTCTCCAAAGTCGACTCGAACTAATTTGACGGATCCTACCACCCCGGTAAGAGTTTGCCATCTGGACGACTGTGTGGTGCTTCTCACTCCCATGAGGACCTTTTCAAAATCTCCAGTGCACTTGCCATCAGAAGAAAAAAAGGTGGTGGCGATTGGTTCGAACTCAGAAAGCGCCAAGGTGACTGTCGATGCCAGAATTAAGTCACTCCAGTCATCGTCAAAAACCACCCCAAAGTCTGCTCGTGTTGATACGATTGAGCGCAGATTGAGAGCAAAATCTCCGATACCTGATAACAAATCCACTGACATTGAAAGCCGAGGAGCAGAAACGTTTAGCTATGATAATACGCTAATGAATGACAATGATCATTGCCTCCAGAACTCAACTGCCACAGAGGGAGCAGAAAGTATAGCAAGACAAGCCAATTTCCAAGAAGATGAAATATTTCTTCGCATGACCGGTGCATCTGTTGTAGGAGCGCAATTGCCATGGAATCCAGCTCTACAGAGCTCGACTCCGCCTCCCAAAAGAGGAAAAAAGAAATCGCACGGTGTGTCTAATTCACCGGCTGAAACCAAGCGCTTGAGTCCCCTTAACCAGATACTCCGACAGCAAAAACGAAAAAGGTGTTTCTCAGCCTCTCCAGCTGACAAACGTGCTAGGGAAGATTGTGAAATAGACGCACGTGACAGATCGTCGTATGCCCCAAGGACTCCTATTAAGAACGGGAACAAGCACATGTCGATTTGTTGTGGAGTTTCTGTGAAACTCAGCTCGGCTAATGAATCTTGTTCACTTGTTGAGGACAACTCTAGGTCATCCGAGGAGGCAGATGACTGGCTTGGTGAAATGGAGAAAGAATTTGACCGTAGTGTAGCGAATTCAAATGAGACTCAAAAGTCACCTGCGACCAAGAAGCGACGAATACACAAGTCTGTTGTCTTTGGGGGAAGGCGCACCAGAAAAGGGAGTGGTAAAAAACCTAGGGGTAAAAACGTTGATTCTTCTCTAAGCAGCGACACCAGCTACGAGGAAGATGACGAAGTGTTTCAGAGTCCTGGAATGTTAGCCTCTTGTCTGATGCGTCGACATGTGAACAAGACCCCTATATCAGCGAGCAGTATAAAAGTTTTGCAAGAATCTCCCATACTTCTTGACAGTAAACTTTCACCCGCACTTTCACCTCGAACTGGAGGTTGTTCCGATGTGTCTCCAAATTATCTAAAGCGCAATCGGAGAAAATTTGATGATGTGTTCGACAATAGAGAAGCCGGTATATCGGTGTCCTACACTGATGATCAGGAGGCACCGATTTCTCGCCCTTTAAGGAAACGACTCAAGCTTCATACTTGACAATCTTGATTATTTTTTTCCCTATGGCTAAATTTAGGAAATTTTGTACATGCATGTTCGTTGTATATAGTATTTTACTTTGATATTATAATTCTCAATATCTTGAGATACCGAAAGTTCCTCGCACAATTTTCGTCTCAGGCCGTCAATCGGCTTTCAAGACTCGACATAAATAAAGTAACTTTAGTCACCTTTTTCCGTTTTAGCATACTTTTTGTCCACGATTAAACATTTATCGGCCATAAGCAGCAGCTGATACTCCACCTGAGGACATATTATATATATATATATATATATATATATATATATATATATATATATATATATATATATATATATATATCTTCTAAATAACAAATTAATGATTGTTTTGTGTGAACCAAAGGAAAATAATTTTTCCCTTGAATTGCTGAATATGAAACAAGAGTGCACTTAGTGCGAATCCAACTGTCCCGTATTCATATTTCTGTTAGGATGGCATCTTTGAAAGGTGCTGTTATCCGTTTAAATTGAAAAAATGTTTTCCGACTGAAGGAAATTTGTTGAAACCGACCAGCATACTGGTCAATTCATAAATAAAAACGACTTACCGAGGAGTTTTCCTCATGATATATTTCATCTTCCAATTTTCACCTTGTTGAAACCGACCAGCATACTGGTCAATTCATAAATAAAAACGACTTACCGAGGAGTTTTCCTCATGATATATTTTATCTTCCAATTTTCACCACAGCAGCGGTTATAATTTATCATTGAAAGTTCTGTTGAAGAATGAAATTTCCCATTATGTATGTTTGCCAGTCGCAAGTACTAGTAAACGTCTGATGGCACCGTTTGACAAAGTGAAAGACTACACAGAAGTTTATGAACACAGCGGTGGTTTGGAGGGTATTTCTGAAATTTAATCATTTTGTTGAAAGCGGGATCAAAATCTTTCATTACAGCCATAAGGTCAAACTCGTCCTGTTTAAGTGGGTTGGGTTACAGATTTTTCGCGGAGAGGGAAGGGAAAAAATCCCATACTCGGAGACATCGGCTTCGAGCAGCTAAAATGTTTATTTGTAGTTAAGATTACAGCTGGATTGCACTTTAGTCATACGCATAATCTCGGACCTCCATTGTTCATAGATAAAATTAAAAAACAAGAAGGCTGAAGCAGGAAACGATTCGTGGTACTATATATGAGCACAAAAATTGATCTTGTGGATTCTTTTTCGTAGAAACCCCAGGAAATTACACCGAGCCAGACCCCCTCTCCTCCCCCACCATACATTTTTTCACAGAGCAGAAATTTCGTTGTTACTGGCCCTAAGGACTAAAGATATCATCAAACAGATTTTTTAAGTCTAAATTGTACATGGCGCAATGTGCTTCTGAACTGGAGGCAAAGGTTAATTTTTGACAGTTACGCCTCCTCTCCCCCCTCCCTCCCCGTGATTTATTGCGAAATGGTTTTTGAGCCCGCACGCACTGCTGAAGAGAAGGAGAGAGGAAAATATGGCGTTCAGGGATCGCTTTTGTTCCTCTGGCTCTGAAGTCAATTTGATAAGTGAAAACGAGCCAGATGACAATTTTGAAGACGACCCAGACCCGTGTCCAGAAGAAGAAGAAGAAATAGACCTTGGTATTCACTCTCCATCGGACGATAAGTAAGTTCTCCCATACAGTTCATGATTCATAAGCTATGTCGTCAAGCTGTCAGTGTTTATGTTTCTAATTCTGTATTGTCAGGTACTTTTGAAAAATATTCTCAGGCTTTCGGACAAAACCTAAATCACAAAATCGAGGAAGGGTCTTACATGACTATTCTGCACTTTTTAAATTGACATTTATTATTTATTGGCTGAAGGAGTGAACTTTACCGATACTGTGCGGTAATGAAAATAGAAATCAGAACCGATGCTTCATTTCCTGCTGTTACCTGATGAATCTTAACGATAGAACGCGCTTTAATAGTTGGTATTCACAAGAGAAAAATCAAGGAAAATTACTTCCATTTTCTAAACTGTATAATAATAGATAGTTCATAATCGATTTAGTGATGCTTGACATATAAGGGATAGGTTTTCAGTTGGGAAATAATTCGTTTTCACCAGCAGCTTGCACTACTCAAACAGTAGATCACTGCTATAATGGCGCGTAGTTTGGTTTCGACTTTTCTGTCTTTGAATCTTTAGCTTCCTAACCTGCTAACCGAGTGTGTTCCCATTCCTATACGTCCGTAAATTATTCACAGAAAAAAAAAGTGTTATGTGTTATTTATTCATCCACATTTCGAGTATAACATAAGCTAATTACAAGGTTAATCAAAACTGTGACAAAATTATGAATGATTAATAATTGGTCATCAGCAGCCCCTAAAGGTACTAAGGAGAGAAATTTATACTTGTGTATAAACATTCATACTTACTTATTTATAAGAATGTTTGCATGTCACTGAGAATTTGGGAAGGTGGTCAGAGATCTCCATAACTGAAAATGCTGTAACTCCTTGATTCGTATTCAACCACCAGTGTGTTGGCAATTCTTCACTGGATTTTTCAGAAACACCAAAGGGAACTGTCAATAATTATTTTTCTTTAAATTTTCTTTGTGTTTTTCTCAGATGGTTTCATGGAAAGCTTGACAGAGCAGATGCTGAAAAGAGACTCACAAACATTGGACAAGTTGGCTCATACCTTGTTCGTGAAAGTGATCGACGACCAGGGACATATTCTCTTTCTTACCTTGGTCGAAATGGCATCAGTCACTTCCGTGTAACAGGCGTGTGTGGAGACTATTATATTGGAGGACGACAGTTCTGTTCTCTGAATGATCTGATTGGTTACTACACAGCTTGGTCTTGTTTGCTAAAGGATGAACACCTAAAGTTTCCTGTCCCACCTCCAGAACCAGTTCTTGTCAAAAAAAGAGTGATAGCCAAGTATACTTACAGCAAAGTACCAGATACTGATGAACTTAGGTAGGGGGTCACCAGAGGTTTGAAATTTGCAAGCAGCACTGAAATTTTATGCTTGTCTAATACTTTTCTACCCCAGTTAGTTTTCAAGCACTCCACTTTATTATTATGCTCTCAGTTGGTACATGCCCTATGATTGGTTAATAGCAGGCCATATATTGCTGCATGGCCCATTGAAGTTTAATTTGAGTTGAAATCTTCCTCCTCCATTTGAGCCCAAAGATTCAACAAACATCTTACAAACCCTGTTTGCTGTCTGTAATGTAAGTTATGGAATGTTATTGTGTGTTTGGGCCATAAATCTGAGTAAAAAAAACTTGCTCTGTAACTTACAATGCAGACTTCCAGCATAGTTAGCAGGGATTTCAAATCAAGCCCATGACTGCTGGAGTTCTGTTGGCTACTTGATAACATGTCACCAGTTACTCTCATCAAAATAATTATGTTTTGGCCTTCAATGAACTTTTTAATGTCACCTGCTTTGCTGAGTCTGATGCCTACTTCAAAGCATTTTGAAACCCCTGCATTACATGTAGTAAGAGATAATCAAAGGTGGTTAAAAAGTAATGGAAATGAGATATATGATGATTAAAAATGGGCAGAAGGTGAATTTGAGTAGACTGTTTGGAAGCAAAGAACAAATTTGTGTCACTGAATAGAATGATGAGAGAAAGTCTTGAACTGGGGGCCTCATCTTAGCCACCCTGCTTTCCACAGTAAATGCATGAATATTCATCCATTTTTTTTTTTTTTTTCACGTTAAGTTTTTTCCAGGGAGATGTATTTGTAGTAGATGATGTTATTGACATGGACTGGCTCTGGGTGACGGCTCAGAAAAACAGGGAAACAGGTTTGGTGCCTGCTGCGCTTGTGGAGGATGCGGTGAGTTGTCAACCATATCAGTGTTCTAGCTACAGAAGCAGTTTGGCTTTAAAAACCTGACACAGTCAGGTACTCAAGGTGATCTCACAACAGAGAGTCGGGCTTGAGTTTTTTAATTAGCAATCAATTGTAAAACTTTCACTTGATTGAAAATATTCTTGAAAATAATATTTTCATTCAAATCAGTGTTTCGTAAGTTCACCACATAATGAACAGATCCTAATGCAAACAGTATGGTTGAAATACTCAATTATTGAGCATCAAACCAGTGATGATTTTTTTGTGCATGCTAAGTAAACTGTTCTTTTTGTTTTTCTAGAAAAAAGATCTTGATCCTTGTGCAGGAAAGCCGTAAGTTCTTTCTCTTCAGGGGTAGTTGATCTTGTCATTGTGGCTATATGCAATTTTGAAATGTAACTATTTTATAAAAATATTCCATGTTGTTACAAGTGCATCTGTTCAGTTATAGATCACAGATGACATTGAAATGTGTTAAGAACAAAAAAGTGATTCATGGCACAGAAAAATGCTGTTAACCCTTTAAATCCTAAGAGTGACTAGCTTCTAATTTCTCCTAACAATATCACCCCTGAATCAAACATTAAAGGGATGGGAATGGAGGAAATGATCACCAACTAAAGCAGCTCTTGATTGTGGAACAAATTCTCCTTGTCAGCCTCTTTGGAAAAGTATGGAGAACAATATGGAGAATATGCATACTGATGTTTTGGGTTATTGATGATGTCATCTATGTGACTATTATTATTATTATTATTATTATTATTATTATTGACTGTCCTCCTATAGATCACAATTAAGAACCACTCAAAATGTGTGTATAATTCATCTCATCATTTCAATATGTATAATTTAATTTTTATGTTAAGGTGGTTCTTTGCAAACATTTCAAGAGATGAAGCACAGGAGATTCTTCACAGAGGTAACTTCTTTAATTATGAATTCTTCTGTTAATTTTATTTCTGTTTTGTTATGGTTGATGCACATTTACATATGTTTAGCGTTTCCTTTTTTTTAAGTGTGTGTTTGGTAAGTCGTCACTTGCCTACTACATTGGAATCAAAATCCACACCCTGGTTGGGTCATTATATTTTGTTCTCATACTCACTAATTATTCATGAGGTTATCAGCCAATGAGGGAAAAGTATTTCATCACATGCATGAATCTAGATACTCAATAAAAACGCATATCCATATTTCATTGTATGCATGAATCTAGCTATCCAATAAAATTGCACATCCAGATCACTGGTGATCTGGATATGTGTTTTTATTGGATATCTAGATTCATGCATAGCATGAAATGCAAATAAGAAAAACTACTGTAACGGTTCATTAGGGAACACTTTCCTTTAGAAGTTTACTTTCCTCTTCACCACTTTATGGAACAGTAAAACAATTAACTGCATTACTTTCTGCCATAATCAAGCTCCAACTAACCGCGGAGCTACAATCTAAATGAGCAAAACTACCATAAATTAAGCTTCCACTTTGAATTCCTCAAAGAAACCCCGAAGAGACAACAGATGAATGGTAGCTGATAATGATGTCCAAAATTATGCAACCAATAGAATGTAGCAATAGTGTTATGATTTAGGTGATAATTAATATAATTAGGCAGTTTGAGAAGCAATCTAAAAAACTTGTACTTCAGGGTTCATCATGGTATCCAAACATCTCAAAACAAATAACAACACTTGGCCGAAGTGGCCTCGTGCTTTCATTTGTTTCTTGATATTTGGATACCATAATGAAACCCTCACACTAGTTTTTTAAATACTATTTCTTAGTTGCCAAATACACTTCCCCCTCGCAGTGCCTCTCTTAAACTAGGAGTAACAATGTGGTGTGGCAAAATGTTAGGAAAGCCTGGTGAAATGTTGGGAGGTAACCTGGGATGGACTTACATTCCATCCAAACAACCTTAATCCTTTCACTCCCTAGATCTTGTCTGTAATTCTCTTTACTGTTTGTCATACTATTCTTATGATTTTAAGGTAGTTGGGAGAAGTTGGTATTGGATCAACTAACAATCCTCTGACTGATCTTTTCCTTTATTCTCATCACTTGTTTGCTTGATGTTGTATTGATATTATAAGGAGAAATTCTGTCTTGGTCACTTGATGAGAGTTAAATGATACAGAAACTGAGAGTAAGCACTGCCCTCCAAGACCCAGTCTATGTTAAAGTAACCATTACAATGATTGATTAGAATGACTTTGCTTCTACCACTACTCAAACAAATTTTTAACCTATCACATTATAGTAAATAATTTGCTCATACCCATTCATACTCCTGGGTGGATAAAGGTACTGTAAGAGTTAACCCTTTAATTCCCAAGATTTAATTGTCAATTCTTCCCTCCAGCTGCTACACATTTCCTTGTAGAATTGTTACTTGAATTTGGTGGTGGATCAATGTAATATCTTATACCGCACAAGTTTAAATATTCTCACTACCAATGGTGAGAATATTTGCTGGATAATTGCTGTACATTTGGTGGATAATGTATGGATACTTAATCACTTCTGGGAGTTAAAGGGTTAAGTGTCTTGAACAAGAATAGAACGCAGTTGGCTGGTTCTGGGTTCCAGACTTCTTGACCCATTAGGCAATCGCATCTACTTGCCTACCAGATGTTAAGCACTACCAAATTGTTTTGGTTTTTTCAATGTTACAGATGGTGTTATTGGGAGTTTCCTCATAAGGCCAAGTGATAAATCTCCAGGAGATTATTCCCTCTCCCTCAGGTGAGAAAGAATACAAATTAATATGCTTCTTTTAAGCCAGACTGCAACTGTTGTAAAATTTTCGTTGTAGTATCTGATTCAATCAGAGAATGTGGTTAGTAAATGATCACTATTTAAAAAGCTCCTGATTATTAAACAAATTCTCCTTGTTGGTATCGTTGGAAACGTAAAGAAAGCAGTGTGGAGAATATTAATACTGATGCAAGGGTGTAAGGGTTAAAACCAACATTGAAGCAAAAATGAAACTTTTTCAACTAACTTACTTAAAGAGAAATCTGAAGATTCAGTTACTGTTAAAACAGCAGTCCAAAATGAACTTCATTTAAACGAGTGGTACTTGAATTCTGTTGTTTATGTGTGAACTAGACTTGTCACAGCTGTGTATTAATTTTTCTTTGGTATTTTTAAAAAATTTCAAAATTTTATAGAGGACCAGATGGTATCACTCGCTTCCTGATCAGAAAGCAAGGGATGCAGTATTCCTTGGGAGGGAGAAATTTTGACAGGTAAACTTTAGAATCGTTGTGGTGATGATATGATCAAGGCCATGTTTGTCGAATGTTGGGGAGTCACTGAAAATTTTAAGATTAGACTATCAACTGAAGGTTGCGACTGCTGAGGTGTTGGTTGTCATTTAAGACTACGGGTTTGGATTTATGTAGCATGCTGATTACTTGCCATAATCATCACTTTTTCGGAAACTGTGGTGCATTTTTCGGGCTAAAATGGAGATTTTATTCTTTACTTTGGTTATTTCCATGCCCTAATAGTGTCTTAGTTATGTGCTTTACAAAATGCAAGCCGACAGAACTTCAATAGAGCAAAACATTTTAGCGAACGTTTTGAATTATAAGAAAATGTATCTTGTTTGCGATTGATTTAGTAAATACATCCCTACATCGGATGATGTATTTGAGAGATTTTTTAAAGTTGGCTGTGATCAGCGAAGCTTCGAGGGCAACTGTTAAAACTTGAGCGGCAGTAATTCAGCCGAAGATAATATTCCAAGACTTTTTTTTGTGCCTCATCGTTCCAAAGCAACTTCAGCGTTGTTTAAAGCCGAACACAAAACAAGGTCACGATTAAATGAAGGTAAAACGTTTTCTTAGTGAAGATATTTTGCTTAAGTTGATCTTCTCACTATTTTAACCTGAAACATGGGTCGGTTTCAAATTCCCTATTTTTTTCCTTTCGTTTGAGTTTGAGGGGACAGACGTCAAATTAGGGGTGTAGCACCTGCAGGATACGGTATTTCGGAGTTCTTTCTGCGTGATGCTTTTCATCCAATGTACCAGCCTTAATCTCATTTAGTTTTGTCTAATCAACTTTTGCCTAATCAACCGTTTACTAATGAAACTCTTAGCTTAACGTCAGGCAGTAATTTAAGGGCGTTTGTCTGTTTTGCTAAGTGACAACGCGGCAATTTCGGGTGAGTTTAGAAACGCAGTACATGAATGCATTTAGAGAGCTATTAATATAGTACAAAAACAATTCTGACAGTATGTCAGTTGATTAAAGAGAAATTTTTGGGAATATTAACGATTAGTTCAATTTGTATTTCTTACTATTTTTACTACATTTTCTGGGGATTGCTCACAACAGTTTCTCCGTGGGGAAAGGATATACACACGGTCTCATAGTTAGTATTGAATTATGCAGTAATATTCCAAACATTACAATCTCCATTCCGAATGCTTCAGTCTAGGGTTGAAACTGTTAACGAGGCTGGAGATGTACAGTTTTTGTTCAGGAAAAAATATATATAGATATCTGTATATGAATACTTTTCTTTTCGTTTTAGTGTGGATGCTGTGGTAGCAAGGTACAAGCACGAGCACATTGTGGAGAATCTTTCGTTAAAGGAACCTGTATCCAGGGTAAGTTTTTCCCCCCTGTTATGTCCAACTGAACCGTTTGCATGTGCAGAATATTTACTCACTACTAATACTAGTGTGTTAGGTGTTCGTAGGCTGTCATTGTTGTTGCCAGACCTCTCACGGGCATCGCCGCTCGTGCTTCAGCGCCAATGAGAGTCTGCTTGGGAAAAGTGATAATAATGAAAAAGACTTGGGAGTCTTGAATTAACCAATGATCGAATTTATGTTATATTTCATACTTAAAAACTGTCCTGGTTTTTTTTCATTTACGAATAAACTCTATTCGATAAGGTCAAGTTTTGTTTTTTGAACTGTTTTCGAGTGGGATTGTTTTGTCTACGAATTGTTGTGGGAGTCTCTGACACATCCTTCAGCTGTTTCTGCATTTCCTGAACATGTGGGTGCATTTTCGTGAGCTTTTCTTTCTTTCAATTTTTGTCGCTGAAAATTCTATTGACCTTGAAATGTGGAAAGAAGATTACACGAGGAAATCATTGTTTAGATGAATAAGAAAAGTTTTCGCCTTTTCTTTTTTTTTTTTTTTTTTTTTTTTTTTTCACGCGGTCAAGTATTATTCGCTTGTTTATCGAGTGATCCATTTGGAAACCACCGAACAGGTTATTGTAAGCACTTTTTGTGAGTTTCATGAGGCGAAATGTGGTTTAAGCAAGGTTTAAAACTAAGTCAGTTTAGCAGTTTCAGTGATAGATAGAAGCGTCCAGGGAATGTTTTCAGATGGATTGCCAGGTGAATTGCCAGGTGCCTCCATTTGCTTAGCTACTCTGAAAGAGTTGTTTCCCTCCCATCTCTTAGCGTTTGAGTAGGTGTATATTCTGAAGAGATTTGTCATATACTTTTTCAATTTTTTCACCACATTTGGTTGTTGTTTTTTTTTACTTTTGATCGATTTTCTGATGTATTTTGTTAGTTGTACTCCATCGATTGACTTTTTTTAGCTTGAAAACATTTTGCTATGATAATCCCACTCTCTGGGATGTTTTGTCTATTCAGGAAAAATACGTCAAAATTGCAAGTTAAACTGAATTTAAATGTGACGTGTGTTAGTTTCCGTATGTCGACTTACAGTTCTTATTTTGGTTTTACCGGTTGGGTTAATTTTGCTTACAAAGAAACTGGGAGTGTTTCCCTAGCAGTAGTGACCAGCATTCAGTGTTTGGATCGTGCCACCTGAGCGGGGCATAGATGTAGATTGACGTTTTTGCTTTTTTTCGTTTTGTTTTCTTCATGTGCGATTCACGAGTGATGTTGTAACGAGATGCAGGGTCTGATTTAAAGTTCGGTTCTTTTCCTGAAGAAAAAGGACATCCTGAACAATTGGTTTCTTCATAGCCGAGTGACAGATGAACCCCACTGAAAGTTTATCGGGCATGCGCGACTTCCTCTTGCCCAACGTAATACACTTACAGTCAATAGTTCATTGAAATGTTTCTCTTTTTTTCTGTCGAGTGAATCTTCAAGGTCCGTGATGATTTTAAGACATAAAAAACAATTCGTAAGGCTTTGTGCGAAAGCCTGATAGGGCTTACGAGGGACTCTCGACACGTGAGCTTTACAAACCCTTTACGGTGGGCAATTTACATTCTCGACTCAGTTGACAAACCAAATTGTCTAAAGAGAAAACTGCTTGTTTCTCACCGATTTTTCTGCGTAGGAGAGGTTTGAAGAGGGAATAAGAAGATTAATTTAACATACCTTGAAATTTTGTCCAGTTAATTGTATTTTGGTTTGGTTCCAGGCCCAGGAATGGGATCTTCCACATAGACCCATGACACCGAGTAGAAATGGCTCGTCATTTGTACTTAGATCGGAAACACCAGGACCAGTCATTTTAAATCGAACTCAGCCTGCTTTCAAGAGAGGATTTTTAGTAAAGAAAGGTACTTATTCTGACTACTTGTGCGGCTAAGTAGAAGAGATATTGTCAATAACAACGATACCTCGAAAAGTTTCCAAAAGTGTTTTTATGGTTTTAAAGAAAGTGTGAAAATGTCCAAACTTGTCGAAATTGTGAAATCCAGGCTGAAATTTGAAAAAAAAGTGAGCGTCATTTTCCAATAGGCGCCTCCATTTGATTAAGAAAAGAAGAAGTACCTTGCGCTTTAAGTAAACCCGCGTGCGTAACAGTGCTCAGGATCCACTGTTTATTTTTCTCCACACCATTGGGATATTGCTTTCTTCTCGCTTATCTTTTTCAACTCTTCTGTTGAGCGGACGATTTTCGATCTCTTGAGTTTTTAAATATATCTCTGAATGAACCATCTTTCTCCAGCAGAATTTTGTTAAGGTAAAGACAAAAAGATGCGATTACTGTGAAAAAGAAGATTATTAGGATTAATTGGGATGGTGAAGGAGAGGATAGGAAGAAAAAAATGGAAAGGATCGGCAAAACGTTTTTCGTTTGTCATCAGTATTTAATATAGCTTGTGAAGGAACTGAAATACTAGGAGCGCCCTGATTGGTCAAAATCCTATGGTTTATTGTACTGGTTCACCTAGAGAAGTTGAAATTTATTTTATGGAAGTAGAGGACTGCGCTTTCTATCGGTTTATCAACGTAATAACTCACTTGGGAAAAGGTTGTAAATCACAAGCTAAAGGCAAGAGATTTGCGAACTTTTCTCGAGTTCTTTTTACATCCCAAATGGATTGTTACGCTGGTAAACCGATGGAAAGTGCGATCTATTATTGGTGTAATTTCAGCAACGACATGCACGATCAATTCAACGATAAAAAAAGATCCGTTAAGTTAATAATGGTTTCTTGATTTCAGTGTCTCATTGAACCCAACAGCTACACAATGTTTAGAAAGACTACAACAATAAAAACAAAAGAAACGAATATTCTAAAGGATACTTAATACTGACTTGGATTACTATTGTGGAACCTAAATTGAACCGGCTTTTGAATGACTCACAGGCCCTGTATGGTCTTTATTTTCACACTGCGGATTTTGATGTTTTTTCTTTTTTTCTCCGTTTGCAGGGCATCGCAACAAATGGAAGCGAATGTTCTTCGTTCTTGATGGAGATGAACAACATTTGTATTTCTTTGAAAATGAAAAGGTCTGAATTGAATATATTTCCCGCATTTTTGTAACAAAACCCTGAACTGTCATTCGACATGAAAATGGATTATGGAATAAAAATCCAAAACACATACAAGTAAAAACAAAAAACAACTAAGTCAGTCGCGGAAGCAATGAGTAAAAATGAAACAAATTAGGGGAAAGATTAAAGTTTATCATCAATGATTTACATTTTATGGTCGGTTCGATTTGCTATTACGTCTTTGCTATTACGGCACCTTTATGAGGAAAACTGCAGAACTAAATCACTAAAATTGAATTAGACTCCAAAGCATTGAAACCTACATTTTCAGAAACAAATCACGAACACGTTTATTGAGGCATAATAATGATAATGACAATAATACTAATGATCTTAATAATGTTAGTAATAATAATGATGATAATAATAATGATAAGATCTTGTAAAGTACAATCTCAATATCGATTATCACTCTTTAAATTCTTCAATCCTCTCTAACTCGCCCTTGGTTTTCCGTTCTCAGAGAACTAAACCCAAAGGCATGATGGATCTTAGCTTTTCTATGGTTTACGAGGTTCATCAAAGCTTTTTCGGCAGGTGAGAAACGAAATAATTTTATCCATTTTTTTTCCTAGTTACCTTATAGCTTTCCACTCGTGCCTCGCTGTTTTCGTTGTGCGCCCTCTAACCAATGCATTTTCAAACTTAATTAAAAGTTTATCTCCAAATGTGGTACCAACAAACTTCAAGTAGCACGTTTGCCATAGGCGAAAGTATTACTAATGATCTCATCACATTTTTCGTCTTCTTTGATCGTCATCTGAACGGGCATACCGTAAGGTAAAACCTATCGGTCGTTTGACGTACAGGAACAAACATCTATTGTTAACATTATCTTGGCGTCTGCGCTGTGATATCTTATATTTAAGAACCAATCAAAATATGTGAAGAAAACTACGTAATTTTCAAGAGCTAAGGCCCAGAGTTCTCGCCAGTGATATGACAATTTTTGTATCGCAAAATAGCGGGTTTGGAATTGATTTTTCAGGTTTGCGTGAGACTCACCGGGTCATGCAGGGGTGATATAGTTCTGCAAACACTGACCAGAAGTTGAGAAATTTTAGATTCACAGTTACGTAAAGGGTTGTGCAATAAATATTGCGCAATGATCCGTGGTATTTCCTGGTAATGTCTCAGAAGGTAAATATCACTAGGCAAACAGTCGTGCAGAGTGTTATGGCTCAAATTGTCGATTTATTTCTCTTATTTTTATGTTCTGGTTCTTTTTCTCAAAGGCCGAATTGTTTTCAAGTGGTGGTGCGAGCGTTTAATGAGTTACGAATGTTCTACCTTTGCGCCGACACACAGGATCTGGCAAACGTAAGGCTTTCTTTACTTGTTCTTCTTTAATTTTATTTCCGTAGATAATTTTTCCGTATATGTCGAAGCCGTTGGGACGAAACTTTGAAAATTTTGCTGGATTTTGGAATTGATTTTCTAAGTAACAGTGTGTGTAAGATGAACATTTTGTGAGCGTTTGTTTTCAAGAAAATTTTCCATGTGCGGTGTCTTTTTTTCACGAAATTGGAGGCAGTAGCGGCGTGCATTTTGTGCCACTCACGTATGGGTTGTCCGAAGTAGGCATATTGCTACCGACCAGATGAATTGCCATCCACTAGAGAGCCATGTAAAGAACAAACTACGCTATCCATGGATAGAAATTTTCTTAATGGACAATGTTGTCCACTCATCGAACAACCAATGTCGGGTGGAGATATCACGCTCTTGTCTTGACGTATAATTTTTTTTCTTCCCTGTTTTTTCTTCTGGTTTGTATTATTTTAATTGGTGATCTTTTTCTTTTTAATTCTTTTTTCACTTCCATTTGAGATGTGCCATTTAAAAATTTTTTTCTTGTTGAATTTTTAGGATTGGATGGAGGCGATTAAGAAGTTTTGTGGCAAACCAATGATCACCAACCTAGGCGAGAGGGATGTGAAGCAGCTACGAAGCTTAGAAGTTACTATAGTAGAGGCCCACAAATTGAATTCCAACAAAGTTTCTCACCCTTACTGCATGATTTCCTTGAACGAAGTCAAAACTTGCCGTACGAAGACACAGGAGGGACATTCGCCCATATGGAACGAAGAATTTAAGTTCAAGTGAGTGCCTAATAAAATTATATTTTGGATTTTAAGTCATCGCATGCTTTCCGGGCGTTTTATTGCAATGATTAAGCATACATGTAACTGTGGTCTCCTATTGAAAAAAATATGGTTTAATGGTGTATATTTATGCAATGTTGCGTAGTGTGAATTCAATATAATCGTCAATAAAAGATTGTTATACCCAACTCCATAATTTTTAAATGATGTTAATGAAGTGTGTCCTGAATTACAAAACCAATTAACCGTCTTTATATCATAAATACTGTTGATTAGATGGCACAGGTACAAAGGTACTAGGCATTGCCGGCGTATTGTGAGATATTATATGACTGTTTTATTGAAAATTTTGTATTTATTTTAGTGACTTGCCCTCCGATGTGTCTTATTACTCAGTTGATCTCTACAATCGCAACAAACGCTCCAGAGATGGTCAAGTAGGTAGGTGCCGCGCTCCCTAATAACGGAAGGCTTAGTTATCGAGCCTAATTTACTGATTTGCAGACAGCCTGTTTTTGTTTTTGTTTTTATTTGTTTTTTTTTTTTTTTTTGGCGTTCAGTTGTGCCCTACTGTGTGATAAACTTCCACAAGACGTTAGCCTTTTAGATGCTAAGTTTAATTTTGATAATTTTTGAGTGGTTGTGTTCTGGTGTCGTCAACAGGAAGTGCAATGGTCCCACTTAACCGTTTACCCAAAGGAAATGTACTGGATGAGTGGTACCCACTTCTTTCGCCTTCTCACTCCAAAATGGAGGTCGGCAGCATTCGCGTCCGGAGTAAATTCACGGTGAGAAATTTACCATCAGCTTTAAGTAAATGATTTCTTAACTTGGCGGAGTTAAGAGACCGAACGTAGAATACCTCCCAAAATCGGGAAGTTGAATTTTAAGGGTGTTTACCAGGAGCCTGAATTGATAAGCCAGAAGTAATTGAATTGGACAATTTGATAAGAAGAGACCGGTCATTCTTCTCGCCGCGGGGGGTGAAGGGGGGGCGGCTGTAGTGTTTCTTCCAGTTTTTTTCAGTCAATTTTCTATACTCCCCCTTTCATACTCTATTTGCGACGGTTGACCCCCTTGAAAACCATGTGATCCCCAGAATTCCCCCCCGTGATAAACAAGAGGTGGTCCCCGAACGCTTATTTCTTTTGATAGTGAAGATAGTGATTGAAAATATAATCATGACATGGGATACAGTGTAGAAATTCACTGACATGGTCAGTCAGTTCTGGTCAATAATTTAGATCTGGCCGGAAAATTCTGATTCATATTAAGCGCCCCAAGCTTAACAGCTTGAAAACTGAAACTCTGTGAACTTTGTGTTTTTCAGCATGAGATTATTATGCCGGTTGAAGAGTATAATTCACTCAAAGAGGTGAGTATGTTTATAGCATCAATCTTTGCTGAAAGCAAATTGTTAGCGTACATTGGACCGCAATGCATTTGGTTTGTTGAGGTTAATTTACGAATCTACCCACGAAGGCTTCAAGTCATAGAACTGGTTAGTATTTAAGGATGGTCTTTAGCTGATAATGGTAAACTTGCTAGTATTTAAGAGTGGTTTTTAAAATATTTAAGGATAGCCTGGAACAGACGCCATTTTTTTGCTTATTTAGGTGGCCATAGGCGGTCATGTCACGGCCTATTTTCGCGCTCCTCCCCTCGCGCGTGTCTCACCCTCACGCTCGCCTCACACTTCCCTGTGCTCGCCTAAAGAAAAAAAAAGGGAAAAAGGAAAAAGATACATACACTAACAAAAAGGCCTGTGGATGAACACCGCTGAATGCTCAAGGCATCCATTGGTCTTTCCCTAAAAGAAGTTGCCATATGAATCAGTAATCTTCGTGATATGTCGATATTGCCTCCGAATTTTCGGAAAAGCTCATTGTAGCTCACTGCACAGAGAGCAAACGGATCACTTTCGTTTTAAACCTGCTTTCATATCCAACACGAGGTTGAGGGTTTGCTCCTACAAGATAATCCATTGGGTAGCTGTGTAGCATTTTACATTGTAACCTGTTCACCTCTTGTAGATCATTCTGGACAAGGATTTACAAGCTGTGAAGAGCCTCGGTCAGGTGTGCAAGGACAGAGTGAGCCTGGCCTCCACTCTGCTTAAAATATTCCGTCATGAAAGGGAAGAAATCTTCCTACTAAAAACGATGAACTCATTAGAAATAGAAAATCAAGGTGAGTCCTCTTCGAATATTAGCCCTTTAAAGAGGTAAAAAATGTCCAAAAAAAGAATGCTGCATGATGGCGACAAACGAAAACTAACGTCAGCTACGATGAATTAATTAGAAATAGAAATACAGCGTTTTTGTATATTAGAGTCCTCTACGAATATTAGCCCTTTAAAGAGATAGAAATGTCCAAAAATGAATGCTCCTTGATGGCGACAAACGAAAAGGAACGTCAGCTGTGATAAATTTCTTGTTGGACCAGAATGCTTCAAAGTGCTGAAGATTCAGGGGCGATCTAACAACATTCGGTTCGCGCCCAACTCGCCTCATCCCTCCCGGTCTTGTCGTATCTTTTGTAAATTCATTAGGATCAGAACGTCATAGGTGAGTTTGATCTTTTGGGGCTACATCTAAATGAAGTCTGAATTTATTCACTTTTTGTACAATCTTGACGTCAACGCATTGCAAAAATGCTAGAAAAATCTCGTTCACAGGAAACATGAATTTGTTTCCGACTTTATTGTAAAAACGACCGAAGACTAACAGAATGAAGTTCACTTTTTGCCGGCTTTAGCCGCTGCTTAAACTCCCAACTATTCCCTGATTTTACGGGTGAGTATCGCAGTGATATAGTTGATCTGTCTTTGTTGATTGCAGAGGAAGTATCAACGTTGTTTCGCGGAACTTCGTTAACCACGACACTCATGGACCAGTACATGAAAATGGTCGCTATTCCCTATCTACAGAAAACAATCGGTGATGTCGTAGCAAAAATTGTGGAGTGTAAACAGTCGTGCGAGGTATGACCGGTGTCCTAAAGGAGAGGTTCTGTTTTATCTCATGCTGGAAAGACCGCAGGTGGTGATCAAGGCATTTATAGTAATTGTTTGCAATTTTTGTTGCATTGCAGTTAAATCCAGCTAAACTTGAGAAAGGCGCAGACACTGTAGTAAATCTTAAACAACTTCTGGAGTTTTTATTTGAAGGGGTTGATGCGATTGTCAGGTCACCTGACGACTGTCCAAGGTGAGAAAGCTGCTATCGAAACAAAATCATTTTGTTGTCACTCTCTCTTTAGTGTCTATCTTGTTACTCTTGGCACATTGTTTGTACAACCCGTTGACGAAGTCGTAAAGAAAAATGTTCACTAAGTTGTGGTTTTGAATAAAGGATCGTGTCCATTATGGATTATAATGATTTCAGATCTAAGGTTTTGTCGAGATTTGAGAAGATATATCAAAAATTAAAATAATAGACACTTGGCATTACAAACTCCTAAAATCTCGTAGATCACTTATCAGCCCATTTTGATCTCGCCGAAGCTGTCAGGAATCCATCTCCCAAAGTCAACGTGTGATGTTATAATAGTCTTGAATAATTAAACATAGTTAACAGGAATGGCACCACAGTAGATCTGAATTTGCTGCATCATCAAGTATTTCCTGTTAATTTTGCAGAACTTTGCGTTATCTGTTTTGCTGTCTGCAGCAAAATGTCAAAGATAGATGGTCCGACAATGAAATAGTTAGAAGCCGTGTTGTTAGGTAAGTGCTACACAATTTTTTTTTCCGTTGCCTTCGGGTGCATGATTTTAAAATGTGCAGTTAAGAGGCAAATGATACAAATAGAGGAAAAAAAGGATTTTGTCATCCATCTTTCGCCATCCACAATCGACTATCGACTTTCCGCAATCGGTCGTCGTACTTTCGCAATTGGCCATCGGCTTTCCGAAACCGGTCGTCGTACATCGGCCTATCCTTATACGCCGTCGAACGTCCACCGTCCTCGACTATCGTCGTCTGCATGTTGTCCGTCGTCCGAATTTTTTTCTGTTTTTTTCCTTATCCATCCATATTGCTTCATTCAGAAATGTTGACCCTTTATAAAACCGAGCACGGTCTACCTCAGCAACCAAACTGAGTATCTTCGGGAAAAAAGACTCCTTTTATTCAAGTTTGATCTCCAAAATACGTAGAACTTTGACTTTTGGTTGCATGGAGAAATCATTTGCAGCTCAATGTGGAAACTTAGCGGTTAGTTGGTGTCACTATGTTTACTCATTTTCGAGTCTTTCTTCAAAGAATGGAGTTGAAATGGTTACTGGCAATAAACTCCTTGTTAAATAACTTTGTTTTTTAACAAATGCTCTCTCATCTTGAAGTAAATTTTAAACAAAGACTTTTCGTATTGACATTGAGGTTGGAACCTGGGACATATTCGGTCACGTAACGCATTCAGACCAATCGTGCGCGTAAATAAACGTTTGATGGATGTTGATTAAACTTATACTCAAAATGAAGTTCGCAGGTCCACCTGCGTAGAAAATTATTCTAAAACGATTTCTTTCTTTGTACTCTTTTTCCTGCTTCAGTGGTTTTCTCTTCTTGCGGTTAATTTGTCCCGCCATAATGAACCCAAGAATATGCAACATGATGTCAGGTGAGCGGAAATTTTATATATTTTTTTTAATTGTTTTGTATTACATAAACTTAAGTAAAATGGAGTAATCGTTCATACATATGCTTTCTATTTTGTCAGAATCTCCGTCATTGTGTGCTGCTCGGACTCTGACACTTGTAGCGAAGTGTCTTCAAAACTTAGCAAACTTGGTTGAATTTGGCGTCAAGGTCAGTAACGCCTAAAAATACCAGGAACTTTTTTTCCCCTGTTTCGCCGACAGAGCTTTTTATGTTTTATCTGTTGCAGGAATCATTCATGACCCCAGTAAATCCTTTCATTTTGAGAAACAAGGAAAAAATGATAAATTTTTTGGACGAGTTGGCGGTAAGTCAATAAGATCCATATCACACATTTACAATGTTGTCAATTTACTTTAGGCACTCCCCAAACTAGTTGGGTGGGTGTTGAGTAGTTGCTTATTTGTAGTAGACGGGGTTAACGCTAGGAATTGATGGTGTATTTAAGGGGCTTTCATTTCGTCGTATGTTCGAAGAGTCTTTATGGCTTTTCTGTTACTCTGGGCTAACACTATATGTATCTTCGCCTGTTCCAGGCCTTCAGTTAGTAAACGGAGCGAGATTAGCGGCCGATCGAAGCGAGAAAGGTTTGGATCGGGTCGCGAAGGGCTCAAACCCAAATCTTTCCCTACTTTTTCCTCCTCCGCTACTATCGCGCTTTGTTTCACTAAACGGAACGTTTGGAACAGGCCATGTGCTTCTTGCAAGAAACGATTACTCTGCTCTGGGAAATGAACGTTCACTTAAATTTAAATGCTTGAATTTAATGAGACTTAGATTTACGCAAATGAAAGGAGAAACAACCTTCCAGTAAACGTAATAAACGCGAAAGAGATGCTGCCATTTCAAAATGAGTGAAATTAGCTTAAGGAGACGAAAAGTAGTGAATTTACCGTAACACTTAAAGTGACAACTCCGCAATTGTAAAAATTGTCTGTGAAAAATTCCCTACACGTGCGGGACGAATTTATCATTGGTAGATCTCCGACCCGATGGCAAAACGCTTTCGCTGCTATTTCTTTTTAGTTCAAAATGTCAAACGTATATTGTTAGTTCGGAGCAGAAATAATGAAGAGTTAAGATCCATCTAGTTCATGACGCAGAAGTAAATGCTGACAAAAATGAAAGTGACTCATCCAAATTCGTGTTGATAACATGAAATGTTAACTTCTTATAATAGGTTGGCAGACTTCACAACTGTGTTAGTTCAAATCCATCCCTTTACCAAACACATATCACCATAATTAAGGTTTACTTTATATAAAACTGATGTTTGTACTGTCGACGGTGCCATTACTTGTTCAATAATTGCGTTCCCCATGACATTTCTATTGAATTTTCCAGAACGTGACGCAAACTCCTCCAATCACGGAGCAAGTGTCTTCAGATCCATCGCGTGATCTTGCCGCTCTTTACGATATATGTTGGACATACATGTCAGAGCTACAACAGCTGAGCCAAACGCAGGTAATATTATGGATGCTCCAACCTCCCGCGGAGCTCGAAAAAGTGTCCGCTTAACTGACGAAGTTCATAAGGAATCTCCTTTTTTTGAACACTCGGAACCACAGTTAATATAATGTCCCTGGAATGGAGGTCTTCTAAAAGGGTATCACACACTCCCATAGTTCCATCATATATATTAAAGTAAGAGTAGAACCTCTCTTGCGCGGGACACCTCTTTTCAGGGAACACCTTTCTTCAAAGGACATACACGATGGTCCCGACTTCAAAAAGTGCTCCTTTAACCTTTTGTTTGTTGTCAAAAAAGGGACGCCTCGATTTTTTAGAATGTAAAAGTTCTGCTTCTCATTGTGAAGGGGGGCGTGGTCGAATGGCTCCGACGGTTCGCCAGACTTTTAATTAGGAGGTTAGGGATTCATGTCACTCTTTTATGAGGTGAATATTGTGTGGAGTGATGCTAATGTTTACTTGTCTGCACTTATAAATAGGTACTCAAGTTCCAACGGGAGGCGTTTTTAACGTTGGTCCCATTTATAGCAATTTCAGTTGAGTTTCGAGAGTAATGCGGGATTGCATTGGTTTTGCTTTATTTCGCTCTGTGATTGGTCTTGCAAACTCGCTCTATCCTCTCAACTAATAAGATTCAAAACTAAAAGCAACCGCCAGTTGGTCATTCACAAGCTGTTTACGTTCTAAGTTGGTTTTTTGCAACGTATGAGCTGAAATGAAAGGGTCTATTTAAAACGTATTCTTGTGTGTTTATTTCAGCCGGGGCTCAAAAAGCTTGTAGCTGTTACGGAAACATTGCGACAACGAGAAGAACAATTTCTGCAGGAAAACTTAAGCTTAACAAACAGAACGGAAAAATTGGTGTGAATTACCACAATCAGTGACAAGATGAAGTCAACGGCAGACTACGTGACTTACATTGAGTGCATCTCATGTATTGTTGGTTAATATAGGAGTGACACGTGAGAAATATTTTCAAGGAAAAAAGTTAATGCTGTCATTTGGCCCCCCCCCCCCCCCTTATTGTCAGCTAACCCTGCACCTGCCTTTATTCTATTTTTTTTTTTTTAGATTCCAAATTTATTTTTGATATTTATTAATATATTCTAAATTACGACCTATCGTTGATCGTATTTTGTATCAATGTAAGTGAAATGTGTTTGATTTGTTTGTAAGAGCGGTCAGTAGTAATCTCCTATTCAGGTCTTGCGTCAGATTATGACAGAGATATGTTTTTCCGGGGGAAGATGAAGTGGTCTCCTTGAAGGAAGTGTTCTAACTGCTTTAGGTAGCTACTTCACTGTTTGTCCATGTTGAGAAATTTTCCCTCAATTTTTCTCAATGTTCGTCTCGTACAATCTTTTATAAGAGTCAGTATCCTCAGCAAATTCTCATTCCTTTGGTTCTTTTCTAACCTCTTTGGTGTTTGCCTGTCTTAGGGAAGAATTCTTCCGAGGTTGTAATCTATTTAACCCTGTAACTCCCCGGATCCAATCGGTTACCCTCCCAACTGATAGTCATACATATCCTTGTATATTAGACAGGAGAATTTGATGTTACATCTCGGCTGAAGCAAACAGCAAGGTCGTGAGAATAACGTAACTGACCGCCAATTAATGAGACTCTTGAGTGGTAATCAAATTCTTCTCGTCAGTATCATAGGAAAAATGTGGAAAACAGTGTAGGAATATGCGTATTGATGATAAGGTGAGACGACCCAAAATACCGAAAATGTATTAAGCATGTGCCCAGTGGTGGGCGATTTTTTTTTTCTTTCCTCCAGAAAACTGCCAACTGTCACTTGCGCGCAGTCGTGCTCGTCTCAAATGATTTTTTTAGTTTGGAACAGAGCTGAAAAAGATTTTGCTTCATGCTGGGCAGTGTCGACTTTATCATTTTCAATCTTTTTTTTTTATTATTTTCATCATGTTACTGTACGGTTTTTCTTTAATTTTTTTAATTATGTTTCCTAAGATCCTGATTTAACATCTCTACTGTGCACCTAGGAATATGGTTTTCACATAGAATCTACCACTAGGCTGATTAGCAGATGTTCTTTTAGAACTGACGTACTAATTCGAATGACAACCAGCTTATCTCTGTAAAATGTAATAGTAGTTAAAGATCGAATTTTTTAAGTCTTGAATAGTTTTCCTTTTTTGAATCCTGAATGAACCAGAGCATACTTGTATATAAAAGAGAAAATTATGACGTAGAATTATTAGAATTTAAAGGACGGAAGACGTGATTGATGGCATGCAAGGGCAAGGAAGCCTGTCATTGGTGACGACGAAAGTTACAGTGCAATTTTCATATCATGTCAGCAAAATGAATTGCGATTTTACGACGTGACTGCAAGAGGAAATTGTGGATATGTTGCAGAGAATAGGATAATTGTGGAAATATCCCGTAATCACATGCAAAATGACTCACATCGCGGCCAAACTAAAGTTCGACTTATCAATAATTCCCCTAGCCTCATAGTCTGGTGTTTTTTTTTCCTTATGTAACTGATCGATTGAATTCGAGCCCATATATGCCTTCCCTTAGCTTTCGTTTTTCTCTGTTGCTATCTTTCTGTATGTTATAACTTAAATTCAGTCATCAGTTTCTTGAGTTTTATTGCATCTGATTATATCTTGCAGTTCGAACTTTCCACCTTACTTAATATAATGCAACAATGGCCAATGATCACCAAATCAAAAAGTTGTTAAAGAGTATTTTGTAATAAATAAAAGGTTTTTATATGATCCAGTTCTCGTTATTAAAATACTTTCAATTACATTTTATGACCTTCTTAAGATCGAATGAAATATTATTTTCTATTGCCGTAAGCCATACCCAAAAATATAAAATTTCTTCCTCTTTGTTCGTCTATTAACACAGAAACAGATGGTAAATCTGAAACGCATACTTATCATTCATTGGCCGAAGGCGGAATGAATTTTTTTGGTAATCCCCGAAACGAAATCCAGGGAAATTATTAGGCTAGGTGATTAATCGTCCTAGTTAAGTTGTTCAGGTGATTGTCAGAGGAAAAACGTTGAGAGTTATGTCTTTACCCTCTCACTTGCCACGCTTTAAAGAGCGAAGATACGTACTGTTGCGTAGATCGTGTGATCAGTGTGAAGTGCATTTAAGATTAGGTCATACTAAATGAAACGAGATCTAGCCAATCCTGCGGTGTGATCGGCTAGTTTTGCAGTGACCTTGTTCACAGTAGTGCTACTGTAAGTGTACGCTTGATAGAAAAAAAACGACAAAGTTTAAGCTGGTCTTCCAATCACGATCATCTGGTGGAGGGTTGTTAAATTTTCCAAGGAATGGTCAGTCTGTGTAGTAAGCGGTGTCCAGTGAGCTTCACACTGTGAGACCAGGAAAACGAAGAGGTCTGGAACGAAAAAAATTGGATGTCTGCTGCTCGTCTTCGCTTTGCCGCTTTTACTTTCGTCGAGCAACCAAACATTCGCCAACCACGCGAGTCAAGAGAGACATCTTTTTTAGGCTTGTTTGATAATTATACCCTATTGCTCATTATTCACATTTCACAACTGCTACCGTTGTTCAACGCACACCTCTGCTCTTGTATCAAATATGTAACTTGGATTACATTTTATACACTTAGTGCATGACGTCTCTACTAACACGTACACTCCATTTCCCCATTCAGGTTGTAAGGAGTATCATTTAAACTCGTGTTCTTCAAGTGAAGCAGCTTCTGCGAGGTTAGGTAAAGGCTTGTCGAAGCCTTCTTTGCCGCACAGAAAGAAGCTAACAATTGTGCCTTTTCCCTGCAAAACATCAATGCTCCTATTAGCAAAGCAAGTGATAAAGGCAAAAACCTAACTGGTGAATTTTCAAAATGAATTCCTAGAATATACTCTCAATAGTGTTTCCAATATGCACTTCGGAGATACTTTACAGCTTATTCAAAGGTAAATCTGTGCAAATTTTACCACAAGGTAAAATGCAAAGTAGTAGTGATGGCTAATAAGGAGAAAGCCGATATTGATGCCCTACCTTCAGCGTGACTGGGCCTCTTTCTACTAAATAGAATCCTCCGAGAGTGTCTAGCACAGCTTTACAATCTGGACTAACATGGATTCGAAGTGCTGTGAAATATCATCGTATATATCAGATGTAAATAAGGACAAATGGGACAGTGAGGCAAGGGAACAGCGTAGAATTCGAAGCCGAGATTTACCGACCTCTTCTTTAAATCCTGATTTCGTATATTTTAGACTAGAACATGCCATTTTTGACTCCCGTTGTCAGGAAAGGCCTCTAAAATCCATACCCGTTTTTATACCTGACTTCTATCGATCTTGTATAATTTAAATGCCTTGTCAAGCATAACATCAAGGAATTAGTCAGGTGCTGATAAAACTCCCCCGAAATGATATGCTCTCGTGGTTTTCTCGAAAACCATAACTGATTAGATGTTGTTTAGCCATTTTTAAGACAAAACGGCTGAAAAGTCATGTGCTTTAGGACTGTCAGACATAGCTTATGCAGGGAGGAACTTCCCGAGAAATGATCCGCTGGATGCAAATGTTTCCACATGAACACTAGCCGTTTCTGGACATGTTTGGAGGAATTGATGAAGCAGACAATGGTTTCTATTGGACGACAAAATACCGTTTTCGAGAATGCAGAGTGAGTGCGGGAGATTTTTAACTTCGCTACAAACATTACCTCGCTATGGTCATCTCATGAGTCAGTTAACATCTACACAATATTTAAAAACATACATAAATTATTTAAAAACATACAAAAAAATGAATACTTAACAGTGCGCTCACCAAGTCCACTTGACTCCATCCTCGAGGCGTAGTTCACAGTGTCCCCAAACAAGCAGTAGCGAGGCATTTTGAGGCCCACAACTCCAGCTACACACGGACCTTTGCCATGAAATCAAAATTAAATGATATGGTTTTCGTGAAATTTTATCTACACTCTTGGAAACTAACCCATGCAAATAGTAGTCGTTTTGAGAAAAGAGCCATAGGAAAACTAAAAGCTAGAAACTGATCAGTAATTACTTGGAAGTGAAATTTCATGTAGACTCAGTTCGTTTCGTCTCACGATTTCAATCATTCATGTAAGAATACCTTGTAAAATGCTAAAAGAACATGTCTTACAGTTCACTGAGCATAAAAATTGCACATTGCTTTGTTTATGACCTTGTAGTGGTTAAACAGGTGAAGATAAAATCGGGTGTATACGTAAAAATAAAGTTGATAAATACTATAAAATAAAAGGATAAATGCAGAGAGGAAACTCTCTCTAAAGCTCTCTAATTTTATCACTAATGGAAAGTGTAACAAAGTACTAAAGAAGTTTCTTCACATTATGCAAGACTCAAAATTCGAAACCATAAGCGGTTTGTGTTTATTAGTTTTTTAATAAGAAGGGGTGGTAATATTTACCTGTGTGGATACCAATCCGAAGCTGCACTTTCTTGTTTTTCATATGAGGGATAGTGAAGTCCTTAACAGAGCTCAACAAACTAAGTGCCATGGTTGCAATTTCCCCAGCATGCCGATCACCATTGCGAACAGGAAGGCCAGACACTACCATGTAGGCGTCACCAATGGTCTCAACCTAGTAAATTGCGATTTATTTAAAAATTGAGGATTCAAACAATATAGAGAGGTGAAAGTGTCGTTGAAATTTCCATGATATTTTTTGTTTAACAACTCTTTTTGAAAAGGACGCCACACGCAGCTATTTCGATCGATACTGTTTTGGTATCGGTGTAAGAATTTTTTCAGCTGACTGTTAAACGACTAGGTTTCATGTCAAACGAAATCTGGAATTTTAGCTATTGCTGTCCTTTACTCCGATGGATGCCAAATTTGGTTGTTCCACGTTGTCTATTTTTGCAAAGAATGCCCAGCGGGAAATTCACCAAAACTGATATGCTTCACCACAGCCATTCTATCCATTAAAGTTCCATGCGTAAGAATCTATTTGAGAAAGTTTTTTACTTCGAAGTAACTTCTTACAGCACTTGGACTGGATTTGAGAAGTCAAAAATAGTTCTACATCATAATGAAACACGTTACCTGAGATAAAAGTAGAAGTAGTGGATGTTTGTTACCTTGTAAACGTCGTAACTGTCAATCACGTTGTCAAAACATGTGTAGAGCTCATTTAGAAGATTCACCACCTGAACGATTAAAAAAACAGTTGTCAGCATGCTCTTTAAAGAGTTGCAAAAACTGAAGTATTTTGTTTTCATAGGAGGCGCATGTCTGTAAAAGGGTCGTTGTGTAAGGCACAAAGGTTGCCAGATTGAATTTATTCATCTCCACGACTTCGAAACAGGGAGCTTGTTGGAGACAGGGACTTTCTAGAGAAAAAGCAAAGGTTTTATAGGGAGTTTACCGAAGCTTACTTGCTTCTATTTTTATTTTACCACACAAATTTTGGTAAATTTCTTGCCTTTTTATACAAAAAAGAAATGAAATCGATTGAATTTTTATACAGGTTAATAAATTAATACAAATGAGGTAAACTATCGATGATTATCTGTTCAGCTTCACCTGGAAAGGTGTACTTTCGGATGCCACCTTTGTGAACCCAACTATATCACTGAAGAAAATTGTAACACTTGAAAAACTCTCAGCCTGCACAGGCCTTCCAGTTTTCAGTTCGTCAGCTATCGACCTATTAAGACAAAAACAAACAACATCTCGATCCGCCAAAAACATTACTTAGTGATGAACATTCCCGCCGGTCTGTATATATAATGAAGGCGCAGGAGAGCAGACCTCGTTTTCAGGGTTCTCCTTTACCTCAGTGGACAGGAAGAAGGATGACCAAGTTTGACTATTAATGAGTTTCTCTGAATGATAAGCATCACAAGTGTTCTCAGTGATGAAATTCCACGAAGATTAAGTTAATATAAACCCAGTTGGATATGAAGCTACCAGAAGTACCCATCAATAATTACTTGCCTTCCATCCTTGACGTAAGTGTTTTGAGAATGTCTTTCAAAGTTAAATGTTGATAATATCGTACACCTTTGAATTTTAAAAGCCTTGCATACTTACTTGGGTAACATCTTGTAAAGAAGCTCTTCTGTTTTGGCTTTTTCGATCTCTAACTGACGAGTTCTTTGGTCGACTAATTCCTCTAGTTGGTCTGTGTATTTCTCCATCATCTGTAGCATGCTATCAACAATGTCTGTGTTTCTGAAAACCAGAGATTTCATGAAATAAATAATCACGACAGCAACCTTTCTTTGCTAGGGGTAATCTGTTTTATTTTATGTAAAAAAACTGAATTACGCGCGTAATTTGATTGGTTCTTACTGATGATCTATTGGAGGACGAACGCATAACTGACGTCACCATTACAACATTTTGCTTTGCCGTGCGTCTGTTCAGTAATACATCGCAGATGACGCCAAAATGTGGTAAGAACATCCGTGACACACTCGGCTGCGCCTCGTTTATCACTTCTTTGTTCTTACCAACAAACTTAACCAATGTTTAGGACATTTGTCCATCAGTAACACTAACTTTCTTCCATTCATGATCCTTAGTTGGAGTTTTATGTCAGTGAAATTTGGTCTGACTGCTGGCTCGTTGTCCCAACACTGCTTCATAAGCTGGATATATCTTTTATCACATTCTTCCAAATCCTTTGGTATTTCAGGTCTAAACGGCGGAGAGAGAGTCTTTCGTAGCTTAACTAAGACATCTGATAGAAATAAAGCAAAAAAAATACCATAAGATATCGGTATATTTTTGCAAGACGATGCCAACTGGGTCTTCGCTTGCACAACCGGCGTAATTTTTTTTCGGTTTTAAGTCGAACATAGGCAAGCACGAGGCGAACGCGAAGTGCGAGTCACGCGCGATGGTAAGACCGAGCGAGCTAGAAAAGTTATTTTTCTTTGATTTCCTATAAACCGGGCGCGACTCGCACTTCGCGCTCGCCTCCGATACTCAGCCGAAAATTTCCCTTTCGTTGCTTTCTCCTAATCAAATTACTTAAAGCACTACTTTTACTGGTGAACGAACTTGGAAATAGATGTAATGCCTAGAAAATTATTTTTTTCGTTTCATTTAGAGAAATATTATTTTCCGATCGAGTGTACCTTTTGGTTCCATTTGGAAATAAGGCTCGTCCCGAGAAAGAATTTCGTGAAGAATGATTCCATAACTGTATACATCGCCATTTTGAGTCTTTGTAAATTGACTTTTAATGCCATCCATAGTATGTAGCAATTCCGGAGCAGTCCAATAAAGATCTGTGAAATGAGAAAAAGTCATTTAAAAGGTAAGGGAACAGAAAGTAAATCGAGCTAAATTAAGACAGAGTATGGCCAATTCAATATCAGGAAAAATAGCAACAGCTAATGCATCCTTAACAAAGCACAACATTAGTCATTGAAATTCTTCTTTACTGGGAAATCGGTCAATCATCATAACTACATAACATTGCTTGAAGTCGTATATCAGTTTGGCAGTAGAAACATTCTCTGAACAAGTAAATATCAATGATCTATACAGTGAGGACATTAAGTTAGGAAAGATAGATTTAAAATTTTTAATTCACCGAATAAGGATTTTATAGGCTTACCTCTGTACTTGGCATGTTCTCCTAAATCTTCTTCTGTCTGATTGGCTTTGACTGTATCCAAACCATGATCGGAAACTTTACAGACCCAGCGACCGTCAATCAAACATTTGGATGACTTGAGGCTTCCATGAGCGTGGATTGGGCTGTTATGCAGCGCGATCATTCCCTAAAGAAAACAAATTGCCATTATATGTCAAACTCGTCTACGAGGAAGAGTAACAATTTCCCTTCAATTACAAACGTGGATGAGTCAATTTCATAACCTTACTTATTTTACAAGGTTACATACCTTTGCTATATCACAAGCAAATGACATCCTGAATAGCCAATCGATCTTGATATCATCGTTTGCCAAAAGATCCTGTGAATGATAATTATACAACTACCAAACAAAGATAAAAAGATAAAAGGAAAGTACAGGACGTTGTTGAGATTTGACCGTCCAGCTGAGATTTTAACTAAAATTTACATAAAATGCAGTAATTTCAACGTTTTAAAGTGATTTTCGATTACTTATCAGTCGATTTTGTTCTGAAACAAGCCTCTATCCCAGAGGAAGTAACCACGCGGAGCTGGTGGGTACAAAGGTACATCTATGGTCACTTGCAAAACCATGTTGGGACTTAGTTTCCATGTAAAAAGTCAGAAAATTAAAAACCTCACAATTTCAAGTCATGATGCAGATTAGGGAAGGTTGTGTCGAACAGAAACTTACTTCATCTGATAAGACATGTCACTTAAAATCGAAGTATAAAGTAAAAAGTAGAAACGCACATGAAAGCATGGATATTTAACTTATGTATGTAGAAGGTTAACGAAGATTGCAGATGTAAACCTTAGGACAATCTGCGAAACCTCCCGCGAAGTAACTTCCTCATGATATTTAGAGTTTTTTTTTTTCGTCAGTTCAGTTTTCAACCAATAATAGTTGGGTTCACGAAGGTGGTATCCGAATACAAAAATAGTACATAACTTAGTTTAAATTTTATATCAGTTACCTGAAGACTTCCTCTGCTGCAGAACATAGACACAATACATACATTTGGAGATTCAACACACATTCCAATATACTGATTGATGTTTTCGTGCATAAGATCACGGACCTGCAAAAAATCGGAAGAGAAAGTTATAATAAAAATGAGGGCGGATGAACATGACGCTAGTGTTGAATGAAACTGTATAGCTCTTTGAAGTGCACGATACCGGACTGTATTTTGATTGTGAAGTTTGTAAGATTGATGGTGGAATAAATCAGGAAAGATATTATTGTTCATTATGCATAAATTCCTAAATTAGCAGGATTGCAGCAGGGTCGTGTGAAGAGTACTTCGCAAGCTCTGGATCGCAATTACACTCCTCTCCAGTCTCCTTGCCACCCTCTCGTCCTCCAGCCACCGAAAAGCCCAGAAGCTCGGTAATAGACGAAGTATACATACCTGCTTCATTTCTACGAAAACTTCTCGTTTCAGTTCTATGTTGTTCTTCCTTATTCGCTTCAAAGCCACCAACTCGGCCTGGAAAAGAATTTGGAAGTATATACAAAAATTTGAACCCTTTGACTCCCAGAAGTGATTGACATTTAACTTCTCCATATATTGTCCAGCAAACGGTAATGAGAATATTTAAACTTATCAGGCAGAGGTTGTTACCTTGATCTAACACCAAATTCTCCCAACAAATTTACAAGGAAACGTGCGACAGCTAGTTTTTTTTTCATTTGTGAAAAGGTGTTACACATTTGTCTCGCAACACATGTATAGCATCTTCCATTACTTGACGATACACCAGTTTTCCTTCTCTTCGATTTAATATAACTCAGTCACATGACATAATCCATGATACTCAGGGCATAAAGATTTATGATTGATTTTGCTTTGGGCATCATGTGAAACCCTGAGCAACCCCGTTTACCTTGTATCGGCCAACATTTGCGAGGCTAAAGCTATATTCACCTCCCACGTTACTAATGACCGAGCCAGTGGCAGCAGGGCCTGCTCTTATCTGGGAATGGTTAAACAGAGAGGAACAGTGAATTAAGAATCACACATTACCCCAACAGGCAACGGGTGCGCTCATTCATAGACAAACAGCTTCTTAACCAGGCTTTAAACTCAGCTAACCTGAGATTAGTTCAAATTTTGGAGCTGAAGTTTTCGTGATGTATTAGCAGCTACAGTTTCCTTCGACGTCGTTGTTCGGCCCCGTCACGCAGCGCGTTTTGTCCTTTGTAGAGAGCAGTTTCATGACGGGACCAAAAAACGGCTAAGGGGAACACTACAATTTCCTTTACAGTAAAACAAATATATTCCGGTTTATCTCGTACTTATGTTCTAAAATACCCCGCAGATCTAGAAGACTTGATTCAAACAAAAGAATGTTTTGTCTCATTCACATTGTATCTTGCGCGTGTATGTGTAGGAAAAATGTCAGGTTTTCTAAACAATCTTCTTTATTAATCGCTGAATAAATTCAAGGGTGATCATGTGGTTCTCGTCTAAAGAGGTGTTTGAGGTTCAAATTCTAGCGTGTGATTTTCTAAATAAAGGCAGATGCGATTTCAAGCCAAAATTACCTCATGATACAGTTTTATAATTCAGGTAGGTTTAAAAAAAAAGGGGAGAAAAATAGGATACTGTAAGTCAATAAAAAAGATAGTTATACTGTACAAACTTACTTTGCTGGACATTCGGCTTCCCGGATTACATAACACGATGTCTTTGTAATCAATAATCCACGAAGTATTCATGAGATCCCTTTCGTAAACTTTTTTCCTATAAACAGAAAGATTGAAGTCAATGATGAACTTATTGGACTTGATAGACTGAGGGCAAGGGCCGCAAGAATCTAGAAAGAGTTACATTCGGGGCATTTGAAAGTTTAAAAGGTCGTGTTTGTTAGTCAACTAAGGCTTTCTCTAAATGAACGAAATGGTTCTTGCTCTTATTGTCCAGAAAACTTAGCAAGGATAATTGATGAAAACTGTCACGTGTTTTTGTTTATTTCTATATTTTTGTGGTTGTTTTTTTTTTACGAGAGCCTCTTTTTAAATGATTGGAATTATCGATGCTAAGGGCCAAGTTGTCGACATTTCGATTTATCTTCAGAAAGCGGAGCTGAGCTAACTTTTATGTGAACGCCGGTCACTCGATGCTTCTGCTTTGCAAGAAGAAGCAACGGCAGACCAAAATTTTAGTAAGTTGTATTTCACACTAGGCGTGTTTTATAACAGTAAAAGAAGTAAATCTGTCTGCCAAGTGATGATATGCGATCCTGTCGTTGCAAGGATTTTATTGTCTGTCAAATCGTAAAGAAAACGACAGGTCTGAAGTAAGGGGGGAGGAGTGGGGTGGAATCCCTTTGGACCCATCCTCTGAATTCGCCACAGGATAAGGATGATCTGGGCAATCAAATGGGTACTAAGAAGAACACCGTTTGCCCGGAATGTGAATGTGATCGATAGTGTTATGAAATTCATGTTGATTTACTTGTAGTACAGGAAGCCAAAGAGAAGAACTATGACCAGCACCACCAGAATCAGGGTCAAAAGCCAAAGATAGTTGAATGATTCTTCTTTTTCTACAGAAAAACGAGAAGAAAAATAGATGCTATTAAAAGTCGGAAACAGTTACATTCAGCAACGTGAAATAGCTCGATATCTTATGGGGAACATGTCTCGTTCTTTTCTCTCCCCCCCCCCTCCCCCCTCCGGCAGATTTTTTTCCCAACAAACCATGCTAGGTTATAAAACACTGAAATTACAGTAGAATCCTACTTACTCTATTAACAGTGGCCTCGAAACTTTCTTTAGGTTCTTGCCATTTCGGTTTTCTTTCTCTTTTGCTTTTGTACCATGACCATATTTTTATGATCGACTAAAACTCCATCCGCACCACAGGTTTAACATGTATTAAAGCTATTTTGTTCAACATGGTTCAAAACTGTTTTCTACTTCGAAGCAGCTTAAACCAATCTTTTTCGACTTCAAATTTAATACACTGAAATTAAAATTCAGTGACTACTTGAACCCAACGTAAAAGTCAGCTTTTCAGCTAACCTATTCACTCAATTAAACATAGGTTGACTGAAATTTGTTCTGCTGGTGTGAAAGGGGTATTAATCACGTTCTATTGTTCATACCCTCTGGAGATGACACGCACTCTTCTCCTCGGAATCCACAAACGGGTGCATCACGTGGTACAACGGTTGTTCCGCCCGGCCAAATTGTCGTCACGTTGAAAGATGTTATATTTTGGTTGCCTGGGTTCGTTTCTTCGATCTCCACGATAGGAACAGCGATTCCATTTTGCCTGTTGCTGAAAACGAACACTGGTACACGGTTACCTTCAGCATTGATGGAAACATCTCCCGACACACCTGAATTAAAACAAAGGAGACTTCACACTATTTCTCACGGAAAGTCTTCCTTTGAGCCTCGACCTTGTGACTAGACTCAGTTTCCTTGCCGCGTCCAAGCATATCGAACTCGTGTCGGGCCATTTCGTAAAAACTGTTATACGAAGAAGAAAGATACCTTTGAATAGTACACCACTGTTGGTTACGTTTCCTATGATTGACAGCCCGTCAGAGATATTCCCTCCGTAACTCAGCGATCGGTTTAGACCAATGGCGTAAACTTGTATTGCATCGTGAAGATATGCAGAGAATGAATATGTCTGAAAATACATGAAAAAAATTTGCAATTGAATTACTCACGCTGGTTGAGTGTAAGAATAACGTATTCAAACAAGTTGTACCAGTTAATAAAGGTATAGAAGGACTTAGAAGGGTACAATGTATAATACTCATAGGTCCCTTAATAGGACCGGATGGAGTCCAATTGGGTCTGTTATCATGAGAGTGATCACCGTATTTCCTCGAAAAAGCGCCCATGCTCTAGTAAGCGTCCATCCCCGAATAAGCGCCTAGTCCTACCCCAGTAATTTCAAACATTCCTCCTCCTCCCTTAATTTCTTAAAGAGTAGGTATACATGGAAAACCTCTTTCTGTCGCCACTTTTTTTTTGTCTCAACTTCACTACAGCTGAATCAGTACAAGAGAATGATAAGCGCCCCCTCGATTAAGTACCCTCCTTCCAATAAGCACTTCCCCCTCCCCTTTTGGCCGAAAATTTGAATAAGCGACCGCTAGAACTGAAATTAAAGGCTTCATTCCCACACTAGGTCGACCCGTGTGACAAATTCGTGCTTCTTATACAAGGATCGCTTATAAGAGGAACATATTCCGGCAACAAGCCCTGCTAGGACATTCCAGGTGAAAATCCTAAAACATGGCAGCGAACTGATTTGTTATATACCAAAAACTTCTTAACCTTGGCTGCAAAGAAAAGCTTCGTATATTTTTTCTAGCTACATCATGGCTCGATCATTATTCGCCAGTATTCCTGAATTCTAAATTGCAAATAACCGTGTATCATCTACATATCTGATAGCAATTCATTGCAATACTTACAACTGCTATTTCAGATACATTATTGGCCTTAAGCTTCTCTCTGAACTCCTTTACAAACTTGTCATAACGATCACCATGCGGCCCCTTTACCGACAGATTTACAATACCATCAAACAGTGCGATGAACTCTTCTTTGCTCCTCCCACCAGCCCAAGACTCATAGATCCAATGACTGTCGATGGTGAAATCAAGCGTGACGAAGGCATACTCGCCATTCATCATTCCCAGCTCATTGGCGGTCTCGAGAAGCCTGGCGACCTCGTTATTGAAGGAAAGGAGGAAGATTACTGAGAGAAAAGAAAACAACATGAAGTACGTCAAATGGACCCAAATGCACGATTACGTCCAGAAAAGAAAACCTCCTGGTTCCAGGAACTCTTTTCTTCTTCTTCCCCCCCCCCCCCCCCCTCGGGAGCAAGAGAGAGACCCTTCCTCTTGCATCATTTGGCGGTACGAAGAGAATGAAGAGAGACCCTAGGGACGAAATTGTTCCAGAGTCACGTGTCTGAGAGAGGTAATTTTGTGTCAAAAACTGAGTTGAAAACGTACATTGGCCACCCTAAAGAGTGTAAGTGTGTAACCTTTAAGTGTTTAGACTTTACATTCTTTACAGTGGCCAATTTATGTTTTCAACTCAGTTATTAACACTAAATTACCTGTTACACTCCCCAACCGACGCAGCACCACAGTTTCTTTAGAAACTTACCCCCTTTATTCATTTGTCGAAGAGAGGGATGGGATAAGTGGGTGCTGAAAAGGGGGGTGGGCGTTGTTCAGTCTTCAACGACCTTTACTCTGAATCGCTCTCTGAAAAAAAGAAATAAGGGTGCTGGGCGGTGTTTCCCTGTCAGACAGCTTCTTGTTCACTCTTCTCAATCATTCGCTGTGCTTTCACTCATTTTCCTTTTTTCCCCGAATAGTTTATTAATACGGATATGTTTCGCTGACTAATATTAATCATTAATAATATGGTCACAAGAGAACCTTGATTGACTACTCATTGGAAGATCAAGTAAGCTCAAATCTCGATGAGCACCGTGATAAAAATGCGTTTCAATAAACTTTGATCTCAGATATTTGACCATTGACCTTATTTTTCCTCTGAGCTACCGCACACTCATTCAGGCATTTCCTCGGTGATTACTTATCAGAGACAAACAACCAAGAAAACAGGCAAACAAACAAAGAATACCTACTTCGTGCGACTTCTTTGACTGGCTTCAGAAATTCCTTGTACGAAAATGTCTTACTGAGCATGTAAGATCTACTGAAAGGTATTGTGACATTCCTTTGGGACAAATACTCCGACAAGGCGATGGCTATTGGCGCCCAAGTCGGGTCCTCGGTGGAAATTATGGCGGTGCGTGTCCAACTGAAGAATTTTACTGCTTCGTAAAGAAACCTTGGGGTTTCCAGGAGGTATGTCCTACTGAAGGGCTGTGTCCGCGCGAATGTGTAGTAAAAATAGCGATTACTGAGTTCCGTTGGGGAACACGAATATGAGATCATTGGCTTATTCCAATATGTAGTCAGTAAACCCGCTGACAAACACTCATCACCGCACGCAGGCCCGATGAAGACATCGGCATTGCGAAGTTCATAAGTTTTACCCACTGCCTTCAGCTTGTGACATCCACTGTCTTCGACTGAATAAGTTATGTTCCAATCACGTGATAACCTGTTGAAATCGTAAATATCTTGAATGGCAGGCTGAACAGCTAGTTCCAACGCCTTACCAAGCTCGTAAAATCCAGGTCTTGACGTTGGTAATATGACACCAAAGTGAATTTTCTTCGACACGACGCAATCAATTAATAAACAGGCCAAGAATAGGCGGCTCCCCATGATAAACGCAGGTCTAGTTTGATATTCTGTTCGAAAGAAAACAAAATGGAAAAAATGCGATTACTAAAGGGTTTGTTAAAAGCTTGCCTGTCTAAACGGAAAAACTTATCA
Source organism: Pocillopora damicornis (assembly GCF_964200805.1). Taxonomy (NCBI): domain Eukaryota; kingdom Metazoa; phylum Cnidaria; class Anthozoa; order Scleractinia; family Pocilloporidae; genus Pocillopora; species Pocillopora damicornis. The sequence continues at coordinate 13,981,997 of NC_142673.1, read as the reverse complement.
CATTATCCATTGTCCGGTGGGAGGTTTTTCACAGTGGATATATTTGTTCGGTTAAGGGCGATTATCGCGACTAATGAACCAAATGATTTTCCATTAGGTGGTGTTAAACCACAACTAAAGAAATCACATCAGCCAATAAGTACCAGGTAAACATCACTAGGAGACAAAGAGAACTCAAGATAAGAAACAAGCAAGATGTGTGCAGGGTGTGAAGTGTGATTGGCTAAGGTATGATTGGTTTAGTTTTTTCTCTGATGAAGGGAAATAAATGGTTCTGATTGCATGATTGGGAACAACAAAGCAAGACACACCAAATACATTTCCGGATTGTTTGCAAATTTAAAAGCCTTTTTTCTATTTTTCTTGGAAGTAAAATAGTTACTGACAAAGATTTGGCGTAGCCTCGAAACGTCCGTACGTGTTGCTGCTTCTTACGCATGCGGAAGGCCTCTTTTTGCGCCGAATTTTAATCAATCTTGCTTGTCGAAAAAGCGAGAAACTCGATGAATTAACTAATAATCAACTTGCTTTATTCTCAAATGATATAATTTCTATTGTGAAAAATTATAGCCCCATAAGTGTTAAACCTTACCGGCGGAGGGTAACCTTCAAATGGACCCCTGACGTCCGCAGTAAGAAATAACGAAACGCAAAAAAAACGTTGAGGAAGAAAGTAAAAGACCAGAACATACAACCAGCCTAATGCAGCGGCGGTCCGGTCTTAATTTTGTGCACCTAGCAGGATAAAGAAAATTATTTGAATAAATTTTAATGAAATTAGACTGAATCACTTGAAGGAGACCATTGTGCACTTAAGTAAGGTCTTACAGAAAGTTCCGTTACTTTATGAAGAGAAAGATATGGAAAAATTTCGTTTTAGTAAAGTTTTTTAGGTCTCCCTATATATAAGTATATCGAGTTTGAAATTCAGCCAAACAAAGTTATGGTAAGTAATAAAACAACTTACATATTAGAAACTTATTTATTTCACGATCGTCACGTTTCGGTAGAGTGTTTGTTTTCCATGGTTTGTAATCAACGAAGAGATTAAACCGACCTGACACCGAGCGAGTTCTCCAACTTATGATTTTTCCGCCGAATTTCAATTGTCAGCCTTCCATTCGTTCTTTAATAATACTCTGAATTTTGATAGCTCGCTATCAACATAAAGTTGAGACCCTTCGATGATCATGCGACTGTCAGACCACTTGCAAGGCCCATCAATGAAATTAGTTCCAGTATGACACTTACCCTAATAAATATGGCGTGAAGTTTAATTATTCTACTCAGCTATCCATCGTTTAGTTGTGTAACACCGACACAGTTTTTATAATCAGAAAATAATGCATAAACAGGATTTTTTCAAAATATTCAACAAAAGTGATGTTCGTCTATCCTTTCATACAGACCGTTTTATCTGATGAAGGTTGATAGATTACATATTTTCAAACGACGTCAGAATTGTCACTCTGCCATGAAATGTTTTAAACTATCCAATGGCTAAGTCGAACTTTAATTACAATATATTAGCTCCACAGAAAGTAAACAGCACGTTTCCATGTGTATTTCAACTAATTTTCAAACCACATCTCAGCAGGGATTCATTCATAAAATTGACAACTTTGATTTGCATACCAAGACAGTTGTCAGCAAAACTCATTTCCGTATGGAGGGGTTACGCAACAGAAGCAGTGTTGATCTACAATAAGCATGATACAAGTATCACGGAAAATGGCTGCCCAAAAAAAGGCAGAACATTGATAAAAAGAAATCTTTAGCGCAGTGGCGAGTCCAGAAAAGTCTGAACCCCCCCTTCCCCCCCTCCCTCCTCTTAGTAGACCTGTGGGTCTTTTTATTAATGGCCTAAAACCATTATCTTACAAAGAAAATATTCTATGTCACTACTAATGTAAAGTATTTAAAATTAGTTGTCTTAAAAATATTTCGTAGCTTATTTCTCTATCAAAGTTAGGATCCTCCAGCCTCTCTCCAACAAAACTTTCTGAATCACGTCTGTGGCGTTGACAAATGGCAGCAAAAGTAAGAAAAGGAATATAACCGATCCATAAAATAAAGACGCAAGCGTATTCGTCATCCTTATTATTATCACATCATCAACATTAACACTGACGACAACTGTATAAATGGGTGATGACTTTCACGGCTGACGGTTAAAATTTTGGCCACTTTACGGATTACGGTTAATATCATTCCATTATTGTCACCAGAAATTTTTTTTTTATGGTTAAATATTTCACGACTATCGGTTAACATTTGTCGGTTTATACGCTTAAAGGCTAACTTTTTCAGTCGTTTTACGACTCTTTGTAAATATATCAATGACTATAATAATAACAATGATAACGATGACAAATTAAAAAAATCATTATTATTTGGCACTTACATAAAGCGTTTTTTCAGCATTAAAACAAAAGAATAGAGCGCTTGAGGCTTTAAAAAAGTTCAATTAGTATTTTGGGTTCTGATATATCTAGTTGAAGTTGTATGTATCGAACAGAAACCGCATGGTGCTTGATTTTATCATTGTAAAAGCTCGGAGTCGAACGAAGGAATAATTTACTTTCTCTTGTTTCGTTGATAAACAGAGACATAATGTTTAAAGATAATGTTCTCTAAGTAAACAAATCTCCCGTGAGACTTCTACAAAACAACATGTGCTAATAGCCTCTTAATCATTTTTTTTGTAAATGTGAATTCAATGGCCTACAAACTCCAGCAACCCAAAGAGTATTAACACTGAGTTGAGTAAGGACTGAAATAAGGCCTAAATAAACTACGGCAGTCTTGCAAACGATCCGTCAAATAGTGTTTCGGTAAGACAGGTGAGACTGAAGTAATTATCAAGACCGTTTGCGGTCACGGTGGTAATTAAACAGCGGGTTAATCAAATATTTTCGAAGAAACGGTATGTATTACTGACTGTCTCTGTTGGTTGTCGTTTAAATTGTATTTCTAACTTCTGCTGGCAAAGCTGTCGTATTTGCTTTTCCTTGAATCAGTCCATCTATCTTGATTAATGCAAATACCTCAGGCAGGATGATAAAATGTATTTTGCACTATTATTTCACAGCTTGAGCTCTCGGTTGAGCAGACTGAAATCAAGTTGACGTTCTGAGCTCTGCATGCTGCAGATGATTATTTGAATAAAGTCGTTAAAAGTCGTAATGGAAAAGCCGTTGTTTCATGTAACATCATGGCATACCTGAGCAAAACTCGGTAGACAGAATAATTTCCATTGTTTAGTTCAAGCACGGAATAATGGGTCATGAAGCAGGCTTTGAGCCTTGCAAGTGGCACAGTGTTCAATTATGCTCATAATGTAGATGGTGACTACTGGCAACGAGATTAAGGCGAAGAATTCATCACGTTACACAGAGTTTTATGGCAGGTCATTTCAATGAAACTTACATTCTTATCTTATTTGAAAGAATCAACAATTACTTCCAAGAGGGAAAGAAATCTTTCATGCATCAAACAGCCGAAAATTTAACAGAATTAATTGAGGCGAAGTTCGGCAAGTAGTTTTGTAGCTATTCAAATCAACCTTAACTAGCCACTCGTAATAAGAAAGACTAAGTGATGGGTGTACATACTTCTAAGATTCATTTGTTAATTTCTGTCACCATCTACATGTTTAAAACAGCAAAACAGCAGCTTAAAACAAAACAAAGAACCAGAGATTAACACCGTAAAGATCGCTTTAAGAAAAGCTTGAAAGTTGTTGTGAAATTTGTCAGTTCGGATTTAGGTAATCCTGATCTATGATAAACTTACAACAGAGTTCTAGCTCTTCAAGTAGGAAATTAAAAGGATTGTCGGCAGAACGGGGTTTCACTTAAATATTACATCGCCGTGAGCTGTTTTAACCATTGTCTGTGCTTCACGCGATAAACACAAAACCTTAAAGTGCTTTCCTGAGCTTGGCTGAAGATAAATCTCATTGATAGACTCACGCGAAACAGCGATATGATCACAAATCTCGGTTGGTTTCCAAAGAAAAAAGAAAAAACCAATTGAAAGCAGCTCAACAACAAGACAAATTGAAGCAAAGACAGATAAATAAATTACGATGAAAGCGGATGATCGTTCTAAATGAGGTTTAAGTCTTATCACATACGAAGAGAAGAAAAAACAATCAAGGCTCAGTAATCCTCTCCCCTCTCCTTGGACTTTCAACGCGAATATGTGAAACTTCTTGATAGGAAGCATTTCTTTGGTAAACAATGACAGAATCAGGCATTATTTTGCCCACAAGCAGTTGCCGTTATCATTTTCAATAAAAGCAAAACATTTCAAAAACGGCAGCTGTGAAAGGGCATTCTTAAATAAAACATAACTTTCATCATCTTCCAACAAATTCATCTTTCGACAAGTGACACAGCACTAATACGGGTATAAGCGTAACAATTATGCAGGTCAATGCGAAAAAAAGAAACTTACCGCTCACTGCAGTCTAAAATTGGCCGCTTGTCTGGCTTGAAGCTGAGATTGTTGACTCAGGCAATTCCTTTTTATTTTCTTTTATCAACTGATTTTGATGTACCCATATGAAACAACCGCCTTACTCTCATCAAACGACAGACAACAGCTTGAAGTTGCAATTGTTTTAAGATTCTCTAGTTCATTGATCATTCAAGTCTCTTCGATGAGACGGTGGGTGATGAAGTCCATATTAGCATATTTTTCGCTTCAAGGTCTCTTAAATTCATAGAGTATTCTAATTGGTAAATAGGTTAAGTAACTTTATCTTTGCAATGGGGCGGTACCTAGGTAACAAGCAGGAGGTAATTGTCTCTGGGCCAGTGCCCTTTGAGTGGGTGGTTAGGTAAAGTACATAAGTAGCGCATTTGTGTAAGAAAAAGACCGGCACGTACCCCACCATGAGCTGCGGAATAAAGAAACGAATAATGTTCACCTTGCATGTTAATTACAGCTAATCTGTCTTTTTCACTTCACACACAAACAAAACATCAGAAATTCTTAAAATAACCACGGGGAAGTCACGATCGTGGATGACTCGACATCTATTGGATCATATTCGATTTCCCAGTCGATTTCTCGGTCCAGAAAAAACTTGGACAAGTTCGGCGATAATTTGTCATCAGCGCGCAGATTTTTGGAAATCGATCGAGCCAGATTAGGTTTTGGTATAAGGCTGCAACTGAATAAAGAGGGTAAGTTTCTGAAGAAACTGTGGTGTTGCGTAGGTGGGAACGAGATAATTTTGTTTTATTAACTGAGTTTATAATAATAATGATATAAATTGACCATCGTAAAGAATTTCTGAAGCTGATGCTTCGAACGTCAGCGCTTTGTCAGAGCGAACATTGCTCTACGGTGAAAACGGGGACTACATTAGGTCAAAATCATACGAGCAAACACAAAATGAGTCTTTTTTCATTTCAACCTTTCTTTTAATTTAAGCGAGAAAATGCGCTTTACATTTAAAGTGGGCAATATTTTCATTGCGTTTACTTTACCCTCATTTCCGCCAAGGTACACCAACGCATCGAGCTCCAGTGCATCAGTACACATGAAAAAATTGAGCAATACGATCTCCTACATCGCGTAAGCAATGCATGCTCTTTCATATGAGTGCACTAGGGCTCGCACAAACTAAGCAACATGCCAGTGCAAAATACGTTCTCCTTTGAAACCTAATGCATTCCACTAAATTTAGCGCGTTTTTTCTGTACTCAGTATAGATAATATTCTGATTTCGTATGCAATTTGGTGTTAATAAGCACGAGTAAATTTTTCAAGGACAACAAAATCGCATGAGTCCGTAGGGCAAGTGGAATTTGTAGTCTTTTAAAAAGTTTACAAGGGCTTGTTTAAACCAAATTGCACGAGAAATCATGTAGTAACTTATTAATGATTTGCATGAAAAAAGCATCAAGGAAGTCTAGACAGACAAAATTTTGGCATCACGCGCATGCTATTTGTAATTTGCACTCCTTATATGATTTATTTCATTGTCTAGGTGACCCCACTTTTCAGCATAACTCATTAACCATACACCCTACTCTAAAGATACCACGACACAAGCAATATTGGTTTTAAAAATAATTTATTGTTCCAGCACTGCACTTAGCCATATAAAGAACACTGTAATTGAAAATAAAGGCCAATTCTAATTATAAATTTCATCATAAAACCAGAGAAACGTTGATTCAAAAAGTAATTCATTATACAAGGTGACTAATCAACCAAAATAGATCTGCCAATTTGTAAAAAAAATAGATCTGCCAATTTGTAAAAGATTTATGCCAATCATAGTGAAATAGACACCAAACAGAATTGAGTCCAATTCGAAACAAAGGGCTGTAATAGAACCTGCTTAGTAGACAGAAAAGACATGAATCCAGCAATACCTCACAATAAAGCTAATAACAGAATTTACCAAAGAATACACTGATCTAAAATGGATAAATAGTAATACTCTTGAAGTATAGGTCAGTTTTCAGATGGAGAAGAATTAGTTTTCCAGTTTGATATTCAGGTCCACTTCAGGCAACTTTTTCTAAACTATTTGTTATTTTGAAACCACTTTAATTTTCCCTTTTCATGCACTAATTAACTGACTTACGCTTACCATGGAGTATTACTAATTGATATTCCAACCCCGCCCTTAAGAATGATTTAAATTTAATTAAGTTTAGTCTCACCAGGAAAACCTGAAAGAGAAAGAAACAATTCAGGTTAATTAACAAGTTGTGTTAAGTTACAAAAGGTTGAACCCCCAAACTCCTTAACAATTATTCCTTTCAGCCGCAATAGTGATGATAATTTGCCTAACTGCTGATGGGAGTGAAAGGGTCGCAAAATACAGTTTTTATCATGAATGTTCAGATGATAGCGGTTACTGCACCTGTCAACTTGGCGAATTGAGCTCGGTCGCTTGTAAATGTCATCTTGGACATGGCCGTCTCACTAAGAGATAGTAAAAGTAAAATAACAAATAGATGGATTGTTAAACAAACAAAGGGCCTAATGGGGTTCAAGCAACTAAACAATACAACGGCCACAGGGGTCCACCTTATCGACATGCTTTGAAGAACGAGGCAGAACACAAAAGGATGTATTGTGATTCTGTTAGATGTAAATAAGTGGCCCTAAATTCTGTAGTTTAACCCCTTTTAATTGCTTCGGAATAAATTAACCATTAGTCGTAGAAACCATTACTCAACTGAGACCCTCAGACAATTAATAAATAGATTAGAAGTCCACAAATTTCAGAGAGCATGCGACAAGTTTCCGAACATCTACAAATCTTTAGCGCATTAAATCTTTGTGTTTCCTTAAGTGATTAAACACCACCACAAGACCGTAACTAACAAATTAGTTCAAACCTCTGCGTTATCTCACCTGAAAAAGTGGCGGCCTGTTCTTGATTGTATGTCCAGGCAGACCTGGACATACCATGACGGTTGGAAATAAACAAGCCTCTGGAGTCTGTCGCCAAGTCTGTGTGAAATCAATGTAAAAGAAAACGCATTATTATTAATTTGGGCATGTAAAAACGTGCCGTAGTATCGTGGTTATGATTCTGTTAAGGAGTTTATACTGAGGTGACGATAGCGGCCATTATGTTTGCCATCACGCATCACTTCAACAATTTGAATCTCTATAAATATCATGCAATATGAAACTTACGTGGGACGCAACTCAACAACTTGGTTCTTTAAAGAGCATCTGATATTTTGTTTTTCGTTGCCGAAACTGATGAGTAGCATGCAATTTTGTCTAAAAATGAGTTGGATTTATAACGGAATGTGTCATTACTTTTAGGAAATGTTTTTCAACAAACTTTCTAGGAGATTGGTGAATGAACTTCTCGCTCTATTAGTAAACACAAAAGTTGTATCCATCGATATATAACAAAATGAATTCGATCCTGTGAGGATTTCCTATCCCGTAAACACGATCAGGCCTATGGTTTCGGTATCATAACAGAAACCCACCCAATTTCAAGGGTTCTCTCGAACTTTCAGACAGCAAGAGAAGATCTGGGAACGAGTTTGACACTATTTCTCTTACCGAGTACACAGGTTATTGAAGAGATCACAGGCGTAGCCATGCGGGTTCGGGAGGTATGCCACTTGTAAATCATGCTGCTGAAATACAATAACACACTCTCCGTCTCCCGTCACGGCGCAAATACCGTCCACAATGGAGCTGCAAAATAAAACAAGCATTAAAAGACACGAGCTAGCATGAAGTAAACTTTGAACTCATTTATTAAGTCAAGCTAACATTTAGATCTGGCTATTATCACAATTTTTATCGCTCTTTTTTCCATTAATCTCTAAAGCATAATATTTGAATGATGATCGAGGAAAGTGCCATCTCCTGAAAAAAAAAAACAACACAAAACAAAGATAAACTTACTCCGAGGACTCTAGTGCCCTCCTGTACTCCTCTGCGTCGATAATAAAGAGGTGAAAGCCGTGATCGTGAAGGCCTGAAGAGAGACAGCTTTGGATAAATATAGACATCATTTTGCTTGTGCACACATCATTATAAATTAATTTATTAGTTGTGGAAACAACTCAAGACGTAGGTATCTTTCAAACCTTCATAGACGACGCAGGGAGGCAGTGCACTCACAGGTCTCTTTGCAGCAGTTTCTTCATAAGGACGAGCTAAAAAGATTGACGAAGGAAGTGAGATTTCTAATCAAAGGAACGAGGATATCAACATTGAAGGTTTTACCACCATTTAAGCTTATGACAGTAGCTCAAATCTAACACGAAAACAAGTCCAAATATAGTTACCGTAAACCTCGCATCAGGCCTTTGATAACTATAGTGTATAAAAGGGCAAAGTCATGATTTACATACCTTCGACAGTTTTTTCAAAAGCCTTAAACACCAGTTCAGGATCGGGAAACACCTTACCGCCCATTAGGTAGCTCAAAGTCGAGAATTCTTGATGAATGTTTTCAAAGATTTGGTCGCAAGAACCCTGGGATGTTAAGGGTCGCTTGCGGGCCTCGGAAACTTTCAACTTCCTAATGGGACGACGAACGCCGTATGATGGAACAAAGCGTTCTGGGCGTTTCTTTGGCAGCTGTGAAAGGAATTTTTAGCCAATTAAAGTAAGGTTTAAAACTAGTACAGTATTTAATTGAGAGTCCGAAATCTCAGGATTGCATTGATTCGCTTTACTCGGCCTGTTTTCACAAACTTGCATCGCAAGTAAGAAGATGTAGATTCCAATAAGTTTTTCAGTAAATATGAAAACTGCGCATATCAGTCGTAACCAAAAAATTAACAATTTTTTAAAATTTATTTCGATCAGACTGTTGGGTTGACAATGGCACAATCGCACGATTTGCGCGCCATCCTTTTTAAGTGCGACCGCTGACCGCTGACCGCAGAAGTTTTGCGTCGAAAAGAAAACCTTTAGGACTATCTTACTCAATTTCATACTTTGAACATATTCACGGAATTACAGGAATCTTTGACACATTTCCTTTTTCATTTTAAAGGCGATTGGAGCACATTTATTTTTAAGATTCCCAGCAAGAGCGAATTTTTCTTTTTAGATGGTTCTTCAACAAGTTGTGTCGGAAGACTGTACGCAAGGACTTTCCGATTTTAGACAAAGACGAATACTGCGACAACGGGACGGCGGCGGTTTAGAGAGGTTTTCCTGTGTTATCAGGGCGTCTTCCACTAGCCAATTTTAAGATAGAGAATACGTAAGGCCCAATGCTTGCGTAAAACTGCGGTTTGCGTTAGACCTCGTGTAAATAACCGGCCCAAAGTGTATCATTTGACCCAGTTTTGAAGGTTTTTTCCTCGCATATAAGTCTTGCACTAACATGGAAGCATTTAGTCAAGAATCTCAGTTTAGATTGATAGGCCAAGTAAATTTCTTACCGTGGGCTCAAAGGTAGGTCACGAAAGGAAAAGCAAAGTGCAAAAAGATCTACTTTCACGTTGTTTAAACTTTCTATTGTCAAGGTCACAAAGAAGTTGCTTCTTTTTTACTGATGAGGTTGTGGAAGAGATTTCAAGAGAGCCGGGTCAAATTGTGTAGAGATCGGATTTAAGAGAGAGATAGCCGAGTCAAGATTTCGTTTTCTCTTTGTGCTCCAAAAATTCAGAATATTGACCATGAATTCACCGCCATCAATATACTAAGAGTTGAAATCAGCTGGGAAGGATGTCAAATTTTGAGCCTACCGGATCATAGGCGTAGGGTTTTTCTTTATTTGACAAACATCAAAACGTCGAATGCTTTCCGTAAAATCGTTAGCTGGATTCGTAACATGAGTATGTTACCATGGCTTCTGGTATTGAAATATAAGATCAGTCCCAGGTGCCGCGCAAGTTCAAAACCTCGATGCAAGTGTCGCGCGCGCATGATGTCACAAAGGCTAACGGTTTGTTGGAAAAAGTTGAAGGGTGCTCCGTTGAACAAAAGTGCGCATTTTTAAACGAATTTTGACTACTCTACTCAACCACTTGAAGTAAGCTCACCTTTGTCTTCTTCTGGATGCTCAAGGTACATCCCATTCTTATTCAATTTTATTTTCTACGCGAATTTTTAGCAAAACTTTCTCAAGCAACCGCAACAGAGAAATGAAGCGTTTTAGCAGCGCACGCCGCCTTTATACCCGTTGGCAAGCTTGCTGTCGACATTTAAAAATTTGAAATAAGCAACCCTGATTGGTCAACGAGGTGAGGTCGCATCTTCGCTGTTTTTTGGTACCATAGTAATCATGCTATGTCATACGTTGATCATGTGAATGCCTGTTTCGAAATACCGCCATGAGACGTTTCCAAACTGTTTCTAGTGCCACATTCGAAGGTACATAAATATATACATGCGAACATAATCATCATATTGCACATGAAAATCATGAAGGGGAAATAGTGCAACAAAGGCATTTTTTGTCCAGTGTTGATATTAAGTCTACTGATCACACCAATCCCAACATAATGTTCAAGCGTAGCCCTCAGTTTTGTTTGCGCTTTCAGGTTATAAGTGCGCAAAGCTATTGGCGGCGAAGCCTTGAGCTATAAAACCATCGCCCCTGCATTTGCGCACACAGCTGACAACTAAATAGGCTTGCATTTCACGGAAAACATTTGATCGCTTTTCTGGTGAGGACAAGTTGAGAGATAAAAAAGAGCATCGTTCCCTTGTTATATGAACTCTGCATTCGGCTTCACACGATTTTGAGTTCGATATATCTGGATGAGATATAATATTGGGAATATTTTTTTCTTTTTTTTTTTCCTTTTCCTTGTTCAAGAAAGTCTGCGTGTTTTCAAGCTATTGTATAGGTGCGTTTGATGTCTACGTAATGCGTTAATTCACTTCAGCTTGATTATGACTGCTAGAACCACGTGCTGTACAAAGGCTTAGTACACCTTCCTGGAAGCATAAAATTTATTTTAACCAGTCAAAAGATTTTGTAATTGAGTTTTTAAACATTGTGGCCCAAACCGTCACGGCATTTTGGTTATCAGACGCCGTAGCTCGTGAAAAATGCTTTCATTATATGATATTCGCCTATGGCTCACCTTTAATTGATTCGAAGTGTTGAAGTATTCAGTATTTTCAGGCGAATGAATACACCACATTAAACACTAGATTAAGGACTTATATGCTGTCAATCCATAGATGCAACTATTATAGACTCTCAGATACTACCCCTGCTGTTACCGGTTCATTATGCGATCCCTACTCTACTGACAGACGTTCAAAATCCAAAGATTTTATTTTCTTCCTTTTTTTGTGTGTCAAGTTCTCTTGTTATTTATTGTAATTATTATCCGTTACTCTCTTAACCATAATCCTAACTAGCTTAAAATTTTTAGCCACCGATATTTCATGCGATAAATTAATATGCAGCTTTTTGCAAAGTAAATGAAACGGACGAAATGAATTTAAGCAGGAGATCCGAGTATTCACCGATAAAAATCTTTGAGTAGTCGCATTACTAGAAAATATCTAGATTTGGTGCTGTGAATGGAATAATCTCGTAGAATTCTCGCAAAAGCGCTATGCGCGGAAGGCATTCAAGCAGGAGCCCATTGATGGGCTCCTGACTCAAGTGATTTTGATTCCCGAAATAATAGGAAAATGCTTCCTAGATAGGAAAAAAATGTTCAAAACTGTGCGATCTTTACTTCACCATGACCGCAATAAAATCACCTCCATTGTTAACGCTGCTGATACAAACCAGAGACATTTTGATTCCGCCCGAGTTGCAGTTTAAATCGGGCGCGGTTGGAGGAGGAACGGGATCAACCATCCCAAATCCATACAACCCTGACCCCGAGGGTAATTCGCAGGTTTATGTTTCCTGAACGGAATCATGGGTAGTGTTGTTTAGAAAATGGCGGAAAACAGCTTGGATCTTTTGGTAACATCTTGGAGAAAATTCGCAAGTAGTTAGAATTACGGGTGAACCTCCAGCGAGGTTCAAGAATGCCTAAACCTGAAAATAGTAAGAAACGGAAGAGAGAAAACAAGAAAGATGAAGATCTCACCAGGAAAAAGGGAAAATCGAAAGGAAACGATGAACAGACTAATCCTAGATTAGAGGTGGACAGCAATAATGTCACCAATCTACCTTATGAAGAACAGCAACAGATTGATGATATAGATGAACAGTTGGAGGAAAATGCGGCTAGGAACAAGTTAACAACGATTAACGTGAAGAGTATTTTGCACGTAAGACTTTTGTGGTGTGATGTTTTAGGCACTGAATAGTACGTATGGTGTTTGTAATCAGCCCCGACACTTTCTCCATGTACATGTGCTACGATGAGTTTCTTTCAATGTTTTCGTTTAAGATACCTTTTCTGTTAAGTGAAAATACTGATTAAGAACCTTTAACTACCATTTATTTTATTTATTGTCCATTCAAACTTAAATTAAATTTTATGACAGCCGTTGTATGAGCAGTTTGAATAAATGTAACATTGTGACCTTCAAGGTGGAATAAGTTACCCTTACTGAGATATAAACAATTTTCTCTGATTCTCGAAATTCTCTCATCTGGTTGGTTTTTATATTCATACATCTACAGCATGTTGTATCAGACAAGAGAGTGCTTGCAATGGTGAAAAGCGTGGCTGGTGAATTTGAGAAGGAGGAGAATGAAGTTACTCCAGGCAGTACTCCTGGAAACACTGATATAGAGCTGGATTTTGTAAGAATTTGAAATAAATTTTTGTGATAGATAAGAAAAATTGTCAAATTTTGTGCTTGAGATTGTAATCTTTTGGTCTTAACATGGGATAAAATAAAAGGTCTGCCTTTTTTGCATGTGAGGAATCACACCTTTAGGTTTTGGATTACATGCTTCCATGCTCTTCCCCTGAGCTACAGAGAGCTCTATAGTATTTTCTTTTTCAGATGGTAGCCTGTATACATGTAGTTTACTGCCTATAGTAGTCCTCTTATAACCACCTAAAATCACTCAACATTCCTGAACACTGGCTCCCTAAGTGACTCACATTCTCAATTATTAATTTCATTTACTCTGTCATTTTTCTTTGAACAATATTCCGTTGCCCATCCAATGAGACATGTACTGTTAAGTTGAATTATGTTACTTTCTTCCTTTATACTTACTACTTTTTAATTATTTTTATCAGGAACCAAAAATGACCAGGCTAAAGAGAAAACAGACAAACCAAGGTGATCCAATTGCTGTTTTGGTAAGATATTAGTTTAAAATTTTAAATGAAAAACATTTTTAGTAAAAATTTTTTATATCAAGTGCCATCAACAAGCAAGACTAGAGGTCTTCAAAATTAGCCTCTGAAAGCACTAATTTAGTTAATGATTTTACACCACAAGAGTCATTAGCTGATCAAACTTTGCAAACATTTTAAGTTGAAAAGTTTGAGTATTCCAAATTTTGGATAAAGATTGCTTTGCTTGTTTGGTTTTTACCTTTCATGGTACACTCTATGTCAGGTTACATACATCTTTTTAACACTACATCTTTACATTTCCGAACTGTTTTTCATACCCTGATGTGGAACAGTCAAGTTGTCTGGGAGAATCAGAATCATGACTTACATGTAGCATGACCCTGCATCTCTTTCATAACTTCATACACTTCCATTACAGGCATCCCAGTCACCCATGAAAGACTTAAGAACACAGCAGATATCCAGAAAAAAGGTACGAAATACAAGTCTCATAACACCTGCTGCAAGTAGAATTATTATGGTTATCAAGGTATTTACAGGTGTATGCAATGAAAAATCAAATGCTTGTGAAAAAATACTTCGGGGCAAAGAGACTTGTTAGATACTTTTTGGAAATTTGAAGCAAACTTGTTGAGCATTGCAGTCAAAGTCCTGTTTGCAAATTTAAGATATTAGCATTGTAATAAAGGTATTGAACAGTGATTGTCCAAAGGGAGGTAAGATTCTTTGTCCATGGAAATGTCATGTTTTGAAATGAATTTATTAGGTCATAATGGGTAAACACTCATAATATTAAAATAATATTTTGCTTTTACTTTCCATTCTTTGTTTTGAAATAATTGCTATAACAAGGTCCTCAATAAAAAACAGTTTAAAATCATTTTAACCTGAAATCTATATTTAATTTATAATAGTGGATATGCATTGAATTATCTCTTACCATTAAATTTCGAAAAAGAGTTGTGAAGTGTTATTCTCCTAATGAGATACATTTTCCTCCAATCATTTCCAGTACCTGCTAGATAAAAAGTGTCAACAATGCAACATTGTGAAATATTGGCCAGTCTTTAAGTTGTAATCCTGTTCTATGCAGCTCTACGAAAGGGGTTTTTTTTATTTTTAATTGAGCAAGTACACACTTGTCTGCAGAGCAGCCCCATTTCAAACTACCCAATTGTATTCAACAAATAGTTGGTTTAAAGCTGATTGGTTGCTTATAATTATTTTGTTTGGGTTTACAACATGATTGTGCTATTTGATTCAATGAAACATTTGTCAATTTTCTTTCTTTTTTTTTTAATTATTTGTTTTACAGGAGATTCATTTCACAGAGTTGGAACTTCCAGATTCATCATCTGATGAGGAATACAATCCAGATGAGGAAGAGGTAATTGATAAAAGTGCATTTATATGTACAATCTGCAATAAATGTGTAGATGTGTAGAGATAAGTTCTTTTCTGGTGCAGGATTCTTGCACCACTGTAAGCACCACTCAAATCCTGTCTAGTGGTTTATAGGCATAATGACCTACAAAAATGTTTTAATTCAAATTTTTGCATGTTCTTATGACATTCCACATAGGTTTTACAAAGTAAACCAAAAGAAAGAGTCAGCTGTTGATTTGTTGATTTTCTTTCTTTTTTTTTTTTTTTAGGATGGAAGTGATGAAGACACGGAAAGCTGTGTATCTTTTACAAGGTAATACTTCACATGTTTATTCTATTGCCTATCTTCTTGATAATTGTCTGGAGGACTTTTGCACATGTTTATGGCTGGAAAATTATAGGGGTTGCTTATCAATAACCAAAAGCAGCTTCTCCTGGTTGTCAGCATGTGGTCAATTCTTACCCTTTCACTCTCAGGATCAAAGTGTTTATTCTCAACACTGTCTGGCATATATTACTTATAAATTAAGCCCAGAGAATGTGGTGTTTAATCAAAGAATATTCTCGGAAGATATTTTTATTTCTTCTTGTCACCTGTTTGCTTGAAATTGTGTTGATGTTTAAGGAGGAATTCCATTTCAATCAACCTTGGGAATAAAAGGGCTAAAGCAGGTACATCAGAATTCTCTGAGTCATATTCAGTGACATGTTCTAACTGCCTTGAAGGAGTCTGCAAAATAATTATTTACTGAGGGGAAAATATACTGATTAATTAACTCATAATAGTAATAATGATAGTAATAATATTATTGTCAAATTATTGTTATGGATGATAATTATATTACTGTAGCCAAGTTGGAAACAGGATGGCCAAGAATTGAATAGATTTTAAAGTGATTAAAAAAAAACTTGAGAAATTTAAATAAGATTAAAAAAACATTATCAGTTGTAGCTTTAGAAAGTTGTTTGTTATCTTTATTTTAGTGACATTGCCTCACCTCAGTTACCAAGCACACCAGAAAGGCAAAAAACAGATGATACAAAGGACAATAACAAACAATCAGGGAAAACAGGTAACACTTTTTAACTTTATACTGAAAGTATAAATCATAACTTAACACCAAGTTGCACGAAGTTAAACAAGTTTGAATTTATGCAATAATTCCATGAATGATATGATTGTTGGTGGCTTTTTTCATTTACTAATAACAACTTGTCCCTTTGTGTGTGGTTGTTTTATTACCCTCACTAACTCTGATGCCAACCATGTATATTCCTTTTTCATATCAGTGACAAGATCACTAAGTAAAAAGCTTTCAGAGGAACCATTCAAAGTTCCTTATCCAGTGGCAGCAACTAACTCAGCTCCACCTGATGAAGTATGTGATTCTGTTTGACTTATAAACATAATTTATTTTACTGTATTTATATGTACACTGTAGGTCAAAATTGTACATGTAACACTGATTTTATTGTCTGGCTCTATCTACTGAGGCAATCCTTAATTCTATATGCGTGAACGGCAGGGTGAAATAGATATTTTACAATCATGTTTAGAAATTTGATTTAAGGTATGCATACCACTCCTTTTGCTTAAATACTAGATGAAGGTAGATGAATTATAAGGAAGATTAAATCAGGTCATTGTAGCTGTTTTCCTAACTGGATGTGGGGAACCCAAGGGAGGTTTATAGGGGCATTGTCAAGTACTTTTGCTAACTTGCATGGAGGTGAGCTGTGATTTGGTTGCTTTGGTGGCCTTCTTTTTGCAGAGGAGATTGTTGCCCTAACCCCCCCATCCCCTCTATCACTTTTCAATCACAACTCTGTCACTTTTGGTGCTAACCCTGGCTTGGTTTAATTTTAATATGACATACATGAAGGCCTAAGCTATCCATTTTTGGATGTTAGTCAACTGTTTAAATTTTTTGCCATCCATTTAAGCGGTTATGGAAACCGTTTAAATGCTTGAGTTAGCTGTTTGGTACCCATTTAAAACCATTTTTCTGGACCATTCAACAGAAAAGCATTTATGTTTGTTTTCCCATGGAGGGTCACATGTAACCGCATGGGCTGAGGGAAAATTAAGGATTAATTTTGCATGAGATTTGCATGAAAATTCATGCATGAAATTCCAAGTGAAATTAATCCTTAATTGCTCAAGGACACTTACAATGAAGCCCTTTCAAATGCCACCACAAATGTCAAACAAACATAACTGACTTATAGATTCAATGAACATTTTATTCTCAAAATACAGTTTACAACATTACACAGCTTCATTCAGTTAAATTACAATCAAGGAATTATGCCTTCTGTCTCACTGAATCAGCATTCAGTAATTTTGTGATAAGTTGTGTTGCCAGCCAAGTTTACTTTCTTTCTCTTCCTTCTGTCTCAAGGAGATTATTGTTTTGGAAGAAGGTGACTTGATAGCCAAAAGAACTCGCTCCCAGCTCCCACTCGAGGACATCTCCCTTGAAAAAATTGAAGGTAATGCATTAGGGCTGAATTTGCTCATTTGAATGTCTTGTTCAGTTAACAGAGACTGATTGACTGATGGTCTTCTGTTGTCATTGACAGCGACATTTCAGCCACCAGACTTCACTGCTGATATGTATGACACAATCAAGGAAGATGATTTGGACTTTGAAGATATAGAATGGCAGAAATGGCTTCAAGGACTAATAAACTCAGGTACAGTTCCTATACATGCCAGTTGTGTTTCTCAAAATAAAAACTTAAATGTATGTTTACATGGAGTACTTTTATTAGTTTCTTTCAATAGGAGACTGGTTCTTTGGCGTACTTTAGAGCTTGCATGTAAAATAAATACTTAGGCTTTGAGCACTGGCCAGAAACTTTTGGCATGTTCTCTATGTGAATGTGCTTGTCCTGTTTGGAATCTGCATGAAACAAATCCTTTTGACAAGCTCAAAATTGTCCAATGTATTGTAACAAGAAGGAGCCTGGTAAATGTGGAAAGGCTTAAATCTCCTTTTTAACCTTTGTCAATTCTTCATGCAAAATTCTGAGTTTAGTTTAATAACATCTTATAGATACGAAGGGGATGTGCTCATCAATTATGCATTTGTTTGGTTGAAAATCTTTCCCAATTTAAAGCAAAGCAGGACCATTACAGGCTTTTTGGACAGCTCTTTTTTGTGCCATAATGTTATCAATCCCAGACCAGAGAAGTGAATGTCTGGGAAAGGGAGAACGAGGGGGTCTTATCAGTGGAAGAAGTCAAAAACACATTTATGATGTTTTTTTTTTCCTTTCCATTTTAATCCCAGATGAAGTCTGTGGTGAAGAGGATCATGAAGACTCTGAATACAACTTTATGGCTGAAGATCAAAAAGAAGAAAAAGAGGAATACAGAAATGACAGGGCTGTCAGAATTCCACGTAAGTGATGTTCAAGCTTCTCCCTTCATAAATCTTCCTTTAAATTTGTTTAATTGAAAATAAAATGAAAAAAAAGCACTGAGTTATTGGAAGATGGGCAGGAAGACTTAAATAGATGACT
Source organism: Pocillopora damicornis (assembly GCF_964200805.1). Classification (NCBI taxonomy): domain Eukaryota; kingdom Metazoa; phylum Cnidaria; class Anthozoa; order Scleractinia; family Pocilloporidae; genus Pocillopora; species Pocillopora damicornis. The sequence goes on along the minus strand of NC_142673.1, from coordinate 13,963,374 downwards.
GAAATAAATGACTTAAAGAAGAGGGGATAGAATGTTTTCTTACTCATTTTCATCATGGTTCATACAATTTCGTTTGTTAAAGGAAAACATTAGAATTGGAGCAATTTATTAAATAGTGGTAAGTAAAGGTAATAGGACTTAGTGGAGTCCAATTCGGTCTGTAATCATATGATTGATAACAAAATCAGATGACCGCGAGTTTAAGTTATCTGAAATCCAGCTTGTTGTGGGTATATCTAGTAGGAAAGAGGATATGAAAACTTGTCTGCCCAGCAAGGAATTTTACTTGCCCAGGGCAATCACTTGATAGATTTTTTTTTTTAACCTTGTTCAAGAGTATATACATAGCAGGATCCTCAGAATTATTAAAACACATAGGAATAGAAGTCTTCATTTTCTTTATTTTGTTAAAATATTGATTTTTAAATGTTAGTGCATGTGTTTTGGTGATTTTCAGAGAAGGAAGTGAATGAATTACTTGAAGAATTGCTGAAAGATGTGAGTAAACAAGTCATGTAATATTGTAGTGCTCTAACAGGAAAATTATCAGTGACTTGAAAACAGCTGTGTGATATGTTACTAGCCAGGCCTGTAAAGTGTTTTAACTGTTTTTATTGGCATTGATACCATAAATTAAAGGAGTGGTGGAGCTCACTGTTATTTATTGGAGTTGTGCTGTGTTTTCATTTAAATCATGAATTCATTTAAAATGGCAAAATGGAAACAATCTTCTCTTCAACAAATAGACTCTATGTGGCCATGTTTCAGTGCAGAAATAGATCACAGATGACATCAAGATGTAGTAAAAACAAAAAAGTGGCCATAAGGAGCAGCCGAGTTTGACACTGATCGTCTTACCACATTTTGACCTCATCTGTGATCTGTTATGCTACAGTTTCACACCTAAATGGAATCTATTTGCTTTATCTAATGAAAGGCAAAATGTTGTTAATGGTGAAGTCTTGTATGGGTCTGTTCTCCAGCAGATCATAAGTACAAACCAATTAAAACAAGTGTATAATTCAGCTTATCCTACAATGATTTATACCCCATTCTTTTATGGACTTTCTATGTGCCAATTCATTTACTCCTAAAAAGTTAGGACACATCTCCTTGATTCACTCGACTATGCATTCAGAGAGGATGTAGTTTTTTATTTTTTATTTTTCTTCTTTGAATGTATAGTATGACGAATTTGAAGATATGCGGTGTTTAGATGAGGAGGGTAAAGATATTAGTTACCTGGAACTGCTCAATGTCAGGTGAGTTTCAATTCTGACATCATTCTCTACCAATATCATTTAGTGCATTCTTATCTTCCTTTTGATTGGTGAAGAGTTCCTCGCGTGAACTGCCTTTAAACAACGTTCTGGTAATTTGTAACATCATCAGTGTTTTGGTGAAATGAAATTTTGTTCATGAGTAGTATTTTCTACCCTTTTCTTCTTTGCTACTCTAAGCAATTGCCATCTCTTATAATTGCACTGCGAGTTAATTTTTGATTCATATTTGAAATCATTGAACATCTACAGGTCCTCCATTGAGGAAAATGTGAAGCTACTCAATACTCAACAGTTGGAGAGACTCACCGAACAATTGCAACAGGTAGGCTCCGTTATCATGCTACTATTAAATCTTGTGGAGCCAGCCTGGAGAGGCAAGGTCACTCAATTTTCCGGCAAATATTATGGGTTCACGCAGTCAGGACTGCTTCGGTTGTTTGGTGGCAAAATCAGAAGAGAAGCAACTTTGCAGAAAGGCATCCCTTCTTCGGCTCAACAGTATATTTCTAGTGCTCTAGACTATGCTTTTAGCAAAGTAATTTAGCTTTCTCAACTGAGTTGTTAACGTAACTTAGTCACCGTAAAAAGTTTCCAAGCTGACGTTTCGAGCGTTAGCCCTACGCCATTCGCTCTGACTAAGGGCTAATACTCCAAACGTCAGCTTTGAAACTCTTTACGACGGCCAATTTACCTCATCAACTCAGTTGATAATACTAAATTACCATGTTACACTCTCCCACCGACATAGCACCTCAGTTTCTTTAGAAACTTATCCCATTTATGTTCCTAGCAGTCTTGATGCAGTCTTTAGGTGGCCAATATGTAAGTCGTGACTGAATGGTGTCGATAAGGTGCAATCTACAAATAGCTTCTGCGGCATATCTAACCTTCGTGAGGATACTTCCCCTCCGTGAGGATACTTCCCAACCCCTCCCTCTCCCACCCCCCCCCCCCCCACCTTTGAGGTAATTCAGATTCCACAGAATCCAGTTCAAGACAACCCTAATGGGTTTTTATACAAATAAAGAGAATTTTAACAGTTTGTGAACAATGATTAACGTGAGTAGTCATAGTATTTCTTTTCCCTCTGGGCCATAGCTCTGGTGGGAAAAATAATTATGCAAAAGTTTGCTGTAACAATTTACTCTCAATTTCCTTTTTTTTTTGAAGCATTTGCAACTCCTGACACAGATAAACCTAATGGCCCGAGAAGACGAGAGCCTGCATAAAGAGGCTGAGCTAACTCGCGAGTATGTCAACGAACTAAAAAGTTTCCAAGACAGAGCATCCAATGCACAGCTCATCAGAGGACTAGGGGATGGTGTTGTACATAACTCAGCATTTACCTTCTCAGGACTGGAGGAAGCTGTTGAGTAAGGCATTTAGTTTAAACCTTTACCTCTTAAAAGTAGTCATATATTCCTTGTTAGATGCCAAGGGCAGCCAGTAATAAGCTTTTAATAGGCCTGAATATGAATGTGCATGTAATTGTGGTAGTGTAGATCTTCGTGGTAAACACGGTATAAATGTAAATAATGTAAATACGGTATAAATACAGTATGTAAATACCTTACGGTAGTACGGCACGCCTTGGATCAAATATCGGCTGATGGTTGGAGTCAAAGGTCAGGTCACGTCAGGTCGGGTTAAGAATCGGAAGGCCCTGATTCGTGGAGCTTTTCCTAGTTACAGAAACATGAAGTGATTACTGAGGAGTACACCTACTCCCTTGTATAGGATGTTAGTCCATCACAGAGTTATACCCCAGCATTTCCTGACCGGAGACCAAAATCTGCTGTGACATCGTTACCTGAAGCCTGTAAAAGTAGATTTTTCCTAGCTGGGTCTCATTCAAGATATAGAAATGAACGTTTTGCAATTGAAACAACAAATGTATAGCGAGGAGAAACAGGATGGGCTGATGTTTAACCAAGGCTCGCATTATTATTCCTTTGAATGAAATCTAAAATTATTACTCCGGACCCATAAATCGATGGAACTTTCGAGAAACAGGCGCCTGGGCCGAGAGAGTAAAAAGTGCTTTTACTCTGAACATAACTAAGTAATCAGGTCAGAACTCGAACCCGGTCCTTTGCAGCTAGTGTGAAGTGCACTGACCGCTGGGTCACTGCAGTTATTTTATACAAATTTTTCTTAAGTGAGCAAGGGATGGGTAATGCGTTTAGGAAGAGTAAAGAGGAGGTTAAAGTAGTGAGGAACATTTGGTTTTCAGAAAGGGAAATTGTAACATTTTGCAACCTGAGTTGTTGATGTGAAGTAAAATCAACTTTTTTCCTACTATCTTCCGTAAGGATTGCAGCAATGATAGTGAAATGAACTCAACATGTTAATTGTTGCAGAATTGTTAACAGCGCCTATGTTACGAAGCGAAGAACTCCAAGTCCTCGAAAATGTAACGTACCCAAAAAAGACGGCAAAGCTGCTGCCAAGAAAGCTAAACGCTCGAAACTTCTCACGGACGATCTTCTCCCATCGCCATCGGATACCAACATCCAGATGATGGCCACTTTTAAAAGTGTGTTCCGTTTTATTGAGCTTCTTCCTCATCATAACCTGTTACCAAGAACGGGTGACACGCCTAAGCAGCTCAATGGACTCAGGGTGAAGTTCTCTGACGCTGAAGACAACCTTTTGGCTCTGGGTATGAAGCAACATGGTAAAAGGTGGGAGCTTATCCAAGAACACCTGCTGCCAGTTAAGAGTCCTAAACAACTGCAGATACGCTGCAAAAATCTGCTCTCAGCCCGTGCTCCAGAGAACATTGTCAAGTACTACCGTAGAAACAAAGTGCTGTGGGAATTGCCAGTTAAAATCAAAGTGTCTTCAGGTAAAACTGAGGGTCATTCCGTAATAATGTTCTGCACATCTTTGCTGCGCATATTTTCGCACGCAAAGCTCGACTTTTCTCAAAGTCTTGGCGACCTAAAATCATAACATGGTCGCCAAGAAAAAACACTCGTTGAAACTCGTAGTAGAAGAGTGGCGAATTTCTAACTTCTTGCGGGTATGTTGTAGTTGGCATGATAATCTCTCTGCGCAAGGCAGGTCGAACGTGGTTTGTGGATCATTGCTGTTAGACTCTTGCTTATCCTCGTTCATTTCGGGAAATTTCCAATTGAATGTCAAAGGTATGCAACCCAACAGAACACAGTGACCCGGGCCGAGGCTGGAACTCAGACCTTTCAGTCCATAGTCCAGCGCGCTAACCACTGGATCACGTCCTTTGCGTTTCCCATAATTCCACAGGTAACACTGACTGCAATATGAATTGTTGGAAATTATTTTTTCAGAATTTAGCAGCCGTCGACCGCGTGGGAGGGAGTCAATGGAGCCTGAATGGCTGATTAATTATAAAAAGAAGCAGAAGGAGCGGCGTGAAAGTCAAGAAAGGAGAGAGGCCCTGGCCATTCAGCAGAGCCTGGAGGGTGCAGCTTATGGCCGACCAATTGCACCTAAACTCACCGGAGGAACGTGTGCTTTGGCGTTGCCGACTGTCTCGCCTACTGGAGAGCAGGGGAAGGTGACTTGGGTGGCTGTACCAAGAAGTGTCAGCCCATGGAATGTAGTGACGCAAGTGAAACCACTTGAAGATGTGTCTAAAGGTGGAGATTCTTTGCCTGAACCCAACGTGATAAGTGCTTGTACATCTCCAGACGTTAGGTAGGTTGTGTAATTGATAAGATCTATTATTCCTTTTCGTATCCAAAGAGCTTTTCTGAGTAAAACATTGTAGTAATGATTAATGGAAGATTTGTCTGTATTCTTAACTGATGGTTTTGTTTAGGTCGAGGATGCGTTTGTCCTCACATTTTTCATGGTAGTTACCTCATTGTTTCCGGTCTGATAGAGCATCGAGACTAGCGTGGAATCACTTTTGTTCAAAGCCGTTGACCCACAAGGCGACTTTTTTCTTGCCGATTGCGGCGGTCGGCGAAATTAACCAAGTGTACGCGGTACAGAGAGAGCATAGAGCTTCCCTTACCAAACATACCATATAACGGCGATATTTAGACGCCTTGCCCGTTCCGGCGATGTTCCATCCAGTGAGATTACTCAAGGTTTAGGAGTTACGACACTCAATCAAAAGGCGTTCAACTACAGTGAAACCATTCATCTGATGATCCCAACTGAAATGAGTAATTTTGTTTGTGTCCGGGTTATGTTTGGACTCTGTGCTTTTACTGCAATTGACTCTTCATTTATTTTGGTCTTTTTCTACAATCTCGTAGTCAGGTTGGAATTACATTTATGTATTTTATCGATTTTATTGTAGTATCTGCCATGAGAGTGTCAGTCAAGCAATTGAGAATCATGCGCCATCACCAGCTGTAACAGAAGAAGCAGAAGCCGCTGATGATGTCATGAAAACCACCTCACCAGTGAACGAGGAAACTGTTGAACAAACACAAGGCATAGCAGGACAAGGAACAAGTGTTCCTTCTGTAGAACGTGATCTTCAGTCTGCGAGTAACACTACGATTGTGAAAGAGACTAATGAAAGTAACAAAGAGAATGTCTTGAAGGAATTAACGGATAAGGCAATTTCGGAGACTGCCACTAACAAGCCTGCTGCAACGTCCAAGAACAAGACATCGCGTGACAAAAACGGAGGTGGTGTGACTGGTAGTCGTGTGACGTCAAAGTCACACATCTCTGGGTCTGAGAGCGGAGGAAATTCAGTTGGAACGTCGCGTAAACCCACTCCAAATTCACAAGCGAGCTTGGCGGGAAATTATATTCTAGAACCTGATCCAAAGGTAAAAATAGCACTGATAATGTCGTGTTTACTTTGTATACGTAAATCTTCCATGCAAGGGTTGCACGGGAAGATTTACCAATGGGATGCTCGCACCAAATAGTTCTCGTTTGAAATTCTTCCTCAGTGTTTATTTTATCCCACAATTGATTTGTTCAAGAGAGCAACAGATCGTAGGCGAAAACACTGGTGATTTTTTTGGAGGTCTTTTAGCCGTAGAAAGAGCAGGATGTACTTTTCTTTTTATTTTTTTATTATTTCAGGTCATAAATCGAGCACATGCATTTGCGGAAAACTTTTTAGCCAAAGTCAAGGTAAGATTGAAAGGATTTAGAATCCTCAGTTTCATACGACGTATTCCTTTAACCCTTTACACTCTAAAGGATTTAGAATCCTCAGTTTCATACGACGTATTCCTTCAACCCTTTACACTCTAAAGGATTTAGAATCCTCAGTTTCATACGACGTATTCCTTTAACCCTTTACACTCTAACATTAGTATGCGTATTCTCCATAATATTCTCTATATATTTTCCTAACCTGCTGACAAGGAGAATTTGTTTTAAAATCAAGAACTTCTTTATTTGGTGATCATCTCCTTTATTCTCCTGACCTCAATGTTCGATTCAGGGGTGAGACTGATGGGAGAAATTAGATGCTTATCACTCTTAGGGGTTTATGGGTTAAGCTTGATTTTGATGTCGCGTATGAAGAAAGTATCGCTGTCTTTGTAATTTTTCTCCCATACAACAGGCGATAGAACTCTCTTCTTTGTTTATTTTAGAAACAGCTCATGGATGATTCTGCAACTTATGAGGAATTCCTTCGGACACTTGCGACGTCTTCTGCTGAGCAATGTTCACCAGTCGAGGTATGCTTCACTGCTCATCGCTTAGCGGACAAATAACCGTGAAGCACACAAAACTGCCAGTTGTGCAGGGTATTCCATAATCAGTATCAGTCTACAGTAGTGTGAAATTGTTGAGCTGAATTTTTTTCCTGTCATTTACTTTGTGCTGCATATGAAAATAACCTGAATTGATCAGTAAAGGGAAAGGATATTGCTTGAATCTAAGCAACAATCAGCTTTCCTTCGTTTTTGCTTGATTTTTCTCTTATCGATTTTTTCTTCCAGCTGTACAGGAGGATTGAGGTAGTGTTGGCTCAGTATCCGGGTCTTGTGGAGGATTTTGTAGGATTTCTAGAACCTCACCAAGCGGTGGAAGCAGGCGTGGTGAGTTAGATGTTTAACTTTTACCGAAAATTAACGACGTAGGCACGTCTTCGTTTATGAACAGTCTCGTCTTCATAGTTACATGTATGTTACTTTAAGCTGCCAAGTAGGAGACATTGTGCCCCAACAGTGAACGCGCCGGGTTCTGGGTCGAGAAGTCTGGGTTCGAGTCCTGGGAGGGTCGTTTGTAAGGTTCTAGGAAGGACACTTTCTTGTCACAGTGCCTCTCTTTACCCACGAGTGTTAATGGTTACCGGCAAACTGTCAACATAACCTGGCAAACTTTCAAGGTAACCTGGCAAACGGTCAAGGTAACCTGGCAAACTGTCAAAGTAACCTAGCAAAGCGTTAAGGTAACCTGGCAAACCGTCAAGGTAATCTGGCAAACTGTCAGGGTAACCTCACTTGTATAAAAGTAGTATGGGCCACTTGGTTTGCGTGCACAACTTGTGGATATGAAGCGCACATTTAAACTGACAAACAACGTTTTTCGTGTGTCTTTTCGACTTATGACTGTTATTTATTCGCATTTTATTATTTCCTTCTCAGTTTATGGCAAACTCGGAGTTTGTGAGGGCCAGGACATTCCTAAGGAAGTTAGAGGTATCCCTTAAGTTATATTTTCCTTTCTTATCATTACATCTTTGTTTTGAAAATGAGCCGATCTTGTAAGTATAAATTTATTTTTCGGTCTTTTTTAGGGACATGAGGATTGAATGTTCTAATTAAGTAAGAAATATATTTGTTTAATTTGAAGGTGCACTTCCAGCGGAGTCCTTCGCAGTTCAGGAAAATCATCAACGCTTTCGATTCATGGAATAAGAAATTAGTGAAAGATCCTTTGGAGGTACATCAGAGAAAACTATTTTGCTTTGGTTCATTAACCAAAAGTAGGCTACTTCGTCCAGGTAAATTTTGTTTCAGTGTTCCACGTGTCTCTGCTGGCCATCATTGGAAAACTTACAAAAACTGCAATAATAATCGACGTGTCATCGAAAGTCGCAGCATTCGTAGATTTTCATATCCCATGTTTCTCTTTGGGGCTCCGACCCAGTCTTGGGCCCGTAAAATTTTCATGGTACAAAAATCAACTCTGCTGTTTTCATGCCGTGTATGAATAAAGGCCTGTACAGAAGCAAATCGCTGATTGTTCACGATATTGTATGGATTTGCCCTCATGTTGTGTCGTGTAATATGCAACCCGGTTATTGTACACAGAGTAGAGGTGTCATGCGTTATTGTTTTTATCGTTTCAGTTACGGCAAATCATTATTCCGATGTTAAAAGGACAGGTCCATCTTGTTGAAGAATTCTACTCCTTTTTTGATGACTTGAAACCGCCCGTGTGGTAAGCGATTGTATGACCCTATAGTTCTGTGTGGTAAGGGATTGTATGACCCTGTATTTCCTTGTGATAAGGGATTGTATGACCCTGTATTTCCTATTTTAGACATAAAAAATACGTTGTATGCTCTTCCTTTCATTTTTATAGTTCCGACGACGATTTTGAGGAAATTGAATTTGGAAGTGGAAGTGAACCAGAGGTATAGTAAAAAGTTCGTAGACTTCAGTAAAGCCAAAAAAAAGTATAAAATGAGAAGTTTTCGTAAACTGCACTGGAATTCTAATTTTGTTATTTGTAAAGTTTTCTGTAAACAGATGAGGAAGATCGACAAACGTATCAATAAGTAGGGGTGATCTTGAGTTAGAAATAAACTATTTTACATTGAAATATATAGCACTTAGAAGGGAGAATTTGAATTCAGATCTCAGGAGGGAGAACGCCTCCCCAACCATCCAGTGAAAGGATATGTGTTACTCAAGAGGACAACCTATGCCCCTCTAGGAGTGAAAATAATAACAAAGCCGTGCTTTGTTTCCTAAGGCGGATGACTTTGAGGAAGTAGTTATACCATGCTTTATGGAGCCTAAGAAAATCAAAGGCAGACCAGCCAAGGGAGACACTCAGCAAAAAAACTCGAACTCAAGAAAGGCAAGAAAGCCTTGTGCGACGGCGAAAGGAACAAAACAACAAGGAACTGTAAACAAACAAATGGGGAACAGGAACAAAGCCAGTCAAGCGAAAACTAGTAACACGGGCGGAAAGGATCTGTCAAAGGCGGAGGGTAAACATGACAATCTCACAGGGAAAATTCAAGAAGACAATGCAGCGAAAAATGTGAAGCCTTCCTCTGAAATGTCGGCAAATACAGAATCGGCTGAGGAGGGGAGTGGAATGGATGAGCAGAGAGCTGAAGTGAGCACACTTGAAGCACCTCTTTCTGTCACCACATCACTACAATCGGAAACTAGCAACGACAGCTTCCGCGGAGAGGAAGGCAGCTCCAACAATCCCGACTCTTTAAGCCTCGAACATGATGTACAAGGCGAGCGGAGAACCTCCGATAGCGAGGAACAAGAGGATGATGGGAATTCCGACATAGAGCATGACGGGTACGAAGAGGATGACGATGGCGACTTTATGTATGGTGACGATATCGATGGCGACGTCATCAAGAGTGACGTAGACGCCGAGGCAAGTGGATGCGATAGCGATGCTGCAAATGTTGTGTCTGGTGGTGCTGTGGTACCAGCTAAGAATCTTCAACGTAGTCAAGACGGACAAGTGGTCCTGCTGTGGACAAAGTGAGTAATTTCTTTTCTTTTTCAGTTTTGTCGTACTGCATTCTTTGGTTCTTAGACCTTTTAAATTTTCTTTTGGACTCAAACAAATTTGAGACTTAGGGGTTTTAGATTAAACCGCGCTTGAATATTTTTGTCCTCATCCAATCGGTTGCAAGGAGTGGTTAAAGTCGTATCAAATCTTAAATGTGAGTAAGAAACTGGAAGCATATTATCCCTCCTTTAAATTAGCATAATCTAGACTCTGATTCATGACCAACTGGCTATCTGATTTCACCTTACATTTAGAGAGTGAAATATTAGGAATGACTGATCTTATTTTCTTCAACTTTCTTTAGGGAGGAAGACAGAGTGATATTACAGACGTGCCAAAAGATGGGTCCTAAACCTGAAACTTTCGAACGAATTGCAAAGGGATTAGAAAAGAAATCAGCAGATGAGGTAGATGTGCGGACTGCTGGTATTTCTCGTTCACGCTTCAGCCCCTGAGGACTTAATATAGGATAAAACCACGTATTTTGTTCAAGCAGCGAAATTTCGCAGAATTTCTCACTACGTTAGAAGGAAACTCTGCACACGCTGGTTCTACAGACTTGGACTGTATACTTTCGGTTAACTTGACTTTATTCTTCACAATCCAACATTACACGTTCTGTCTTTCGACCTAACTCAATCCCATCTATTTTGAGTTACAAAAATGCTATGTTTTATTAGCTACGGATACACACACCCAGATACATAAGTCCGGAGTGGTAAGATAATTTAAGCTAACTTGACAAAGTTCCAGTTTTGTTTTACACATTCTTCAATGATTCGTGGCCACTAATTTCCTGTTACATCGGCTTGCTCGACAATCATAGTGTTAATCTACGCATGCGGTTTTACTAGCGACTAGCGATTAAATACATCATTGTTTAGTTTGTAAAGGCTCGATCACACGGTGCCAGTTAATACTTCCTTTGACATTCCACAAATCAATGTTAGCGACAAGAAATAATAGCTTACTTAATCAACTACTAAATATACCGGAACAGGAAAACTTCTAATGAGCACGTGCAAACCTTTCACGACACGAAACATTGATCAGGAAAGAAACGAAATATTTTCAAGTTAAATTTGATTTTCCAGTGACAGTACCCGGTAACTGATGTCTTGGAAAGTAATACCGAACTATTCAAAACAAGAGCACTCAATACGGGCAATTAAAACAAACAGTTTACGGCAATCAACAATGAGTAACAAAACATCAAGAGCAATCCGCAAAATATGTAAGAATTGTATCCCAGTCCTACGCAGCCGCTCTTAGGCTCGTCACGTAATTATTCGTCCCTATCACGCCTTCGTGGGGAGGAAAATTGCGTGACGAGCCTGAGAATGTTCGCCTAGGAGGCTACACTACAGCAAAGTTTTCAAGTTACCACGGTATGATGACCATTTTTTTGTACTACTTGCAGGTGAAAAAGCGTTTTATGGATCTACTGAATCTCTTTAAGGCTAGCAGTGGAGAAGGAAATAGAGATTCAATAAACGAAGATTCTTGTAGTGAGGAGGAAGAAGACGATGACAGCGAAACTGTCGGTGAATCAGAAGGAGAACAGCCCCGCGACTAGCGGTGTCACAATTGTATTTAGTAACGCAATTGAGAGAGGGAACTCGTCGCGAAATACGATTTTGTTGAGCTGGCAGCCATCTTCCTATGTAATGTGCAACTGAGATAAAGCTAGTGATGGGAACGTATAGTCCAACGATTGTAAGTTTGGTGAATCTGAATGAAAATTCAAAATACTCCAAAAAAATTCGGAAAGGACTTCGCGTGATGAATAGGTTTTCTTTACGGGTTTTTAAACGTATGTGCACATAAATTGAATGGGAGAATATAAATGGCCGTTTTTATGCTAGAGACGTTAAAGTTGTCTAAGTCGAGACGACTTTAACGTCTTAGACAACTTTAACGTCTCTAGCATAAAAACGGCCAACGTGATTTTTATCTTCTGAATATCAAAGTGCAATGCTGATCATTTAAAAATAATTTGAAATTTTAAAAAAATAGGAATAGTAGCTGTAAAAAAACAAACAAAAATAAAATCACCGAGCAGAAGTGAATTTCTCTGTATAATTGTAATCCTCTGGAAGACTACCACAACAACACTGTCAAACGAAAAGCTTGGATCTCGCACTTGCCTATTCCGATGGAATTTTTTATTTCAAAGGAATTTTCTTTAGGAGTTATCTCTGCGGATCAAGGACTATCCTTAAAACGCACCAAAAACTGAGATACGCATAATTTTTTCTTGCACGGTGAGACTTTCATCCTAAAATGTGTGGACGGGCTTGTAAATCTTCCCCGATTTACTTCATCTCCATAGATGATGGTGTTTAGAATTGGCTCTCGAGGATTCAAGGCCCATAGGATATGCGATTATCCCGTGGTAATAATCGAGAAACTTTTGTATAACAAAATTGAGAACTTCAGCAAGCTTCTCTCCTTCTCTTCCTGTGAACATGTGACAAAAAGTTCGCGAGTTCCCTACCTTTTCGACAGCGAGAAGCCATGCGCACCATTAGTAAGCACGACGAGAGAAGTGCATTGCACAATGGACGTTTTTCAAACCCTTTCTGAGGCATTATATTAGTTTTACCATGGAACTAAAGCTTAGGAGAAATAACCAGCTGGTCACTCGTGAAGAGAGAGAGGACAAGGCGTTGCATAACAAAACCGTGTTGGGTAGGGTGGGGCATGACTTGAATTGTACTTGTTATGATACTACGCACGCGCCGTTTAGTGAAAACAAAGATGGCGAACTGATGTAATGTGAGCGTATACTTCGTGTGTGGGTTTTCGCTTTTTTTCTCGTTTGTTAGTCATCAAAACCAGTCCATTCTCATATTTATACACTGGTTAAGATTTCAGAACTATCATATAGTATACATACTGACATTTTAGTTCAATCCTTGCCTATTTAGTGAGATTGTTTCGAGAATCCTAAATTTTACATCCAGTATTGTCGTCGTTTATCAAGGCATAAACATGTTTAGAATACCCGCTTCCTTAAGATTCCTTGGAGGGAACAGTAAACAGATCTACAGTTCAAAAGGTAAGGTTTTACTTTACGGTGGTAGCTTTTAAAAGACCGTGCTTTTTCCTTGTGCGGCCTCTGAGTGTTCAATTTATTTGACAACCGGTCCATTGTACCTTTACCAAAACATATTTTGCCATTAATTTGAGCTGTTCAGCTTTTATGACGCATATGAGCGAAGACTTTCTTCGAAACTCAGGCGAACATTAAATATTATACTAAATGAGACATCACTTTGGAAGAATTTGCGTTTTAGGAGAGGTCGGACTGAAGGCGCATGGTATGTGATCTCACTACATCCGCTTACTCAGTTGTTTCCACAATCCTATGATGTCCATTTTGTAAACTAAGTTGAATTTTACGTGGATGTTTTCTTGGGAAAATAAAGCATTTGGGTGATTTCTTAGGCATGCGATTATTTCTTTTACCACTCTCGCAACATTCGAATTTTACGGTCAATTATGTGACGTTTTTGTTCGCCCTTTGGACTGTAGTAGATAATAGAATTTTTATTATGTAAGCGTCGTCATATGACATAACAAAAGTGAAAACAGAGCTGTTTTTTTCAATCAGTTCAAACGTCCTCCTTTCTGTTTGAGTGCAACAGAAACCTTGAAGTGAAAATCAATTTTGTTCTGTTTTCACTCTCTTTAGCTAATTTATGCGTTATCTTTTTGTAGACTTTGTTTTGATGAGAACATCAAGTCAAACTTTCTTACAGGAATCTAGAATATTTTTAAGATTGTCTTAGAGCTCAACTGTAAACAGCATGGTGATATTGCATTTTTGTGGTGAAAAGTTCAATATTGTGTTCTGATTCTCTAAATGAAACCATTTCTAGTTTATTATTTTACTGTGGTTGATCAATTTTTAACCTTGTTGTGATTGTCTTTATGAAAACTGAGTGATGAAAGCAAGATAAATGATCTGGAAACAGAACTGAAAGTTTTGGAGAATTGTTGTTTGAAATACTAGTTAAGTTTGTTTTAGTAAAATATGTGTATGTTATTTGCTCCTAGGGAGGTCCATATTGGGAAAAACTGTGCCTAAGGTCTTGAGTACTACCCTTGGCCTATGGCCTCAGGCAGTACTCAAGACAAAGGACATAGTTTTTCCCAATACAGACCAACCCAGGCTGGTGAATAACATCCTTATATTTTCTAAAACTTAACAAAATACTTGCCAAAAGAACCTGAATGATTTAGGGCTGTAATTATGGCAAGATCCTCTTAGATTGAACAGTTTTTTGAAAAGTAAATGGTAGTTGAAATAGAGGTTGAAATTAAAGAGAGAGGCAAAATATTTTTATTTGTGTAACAATAAAGGTGATTTAAAAGGCTTCCAACTGTGGAAGTTTGCTTCTTTGTTTGCTGCAATGGCATGTGTAAATCTGGTCTTTTTCCACCAAAAAAACTCAAGTCAAATGAGAGTATTAAACTAGAACGTAGGGGAATTTAATGTGGCTTTTTCTCTTTGAAAACATGTTTTTGCTGGCAACCAAAGTGATTTGAGATAGAGAGATAAAAAAGGGGATTAATAAGGTATTCAGCAGCTTGATTTGCTTAAACATAATGCCCAGCCAGCAAAATGGAATATATTTTTGAAAAAGGGCAACTTAGTGAGGGGTATACTTGGTGACTTGCAAAAGCATTACTGTGCCGGTGGGGATAGATAGGAAAATCCAGACTGCGCTAAGAACCAATCAGATTGCAGGATTTGTTACTGTACCTTCTAAGAAAAATAATAAAAGCCCATATCACATGTGTATGACATACTCTACTTTTAAAATACTTTTTGGGTAATAACAGGACAACAATTTCTTTGTACCTTATTCCCTCATTTTCACATTAGTTTGAAGAAAAATATTTTCTCTAGTTATCCAACTGACCATTCTAAAATTGACAGAACTTTGTTTGCCATACTTTTGTCATAATAAGACTCTTGATCTCTGTGGAATTGTTTTTTTACTATTTATCTAAAAGAAAGAAAATTGTGCAAATTAAATTAAACATATTTTAGGTAGAAAGCTCACTGTAAACAACTCCCTTGATCAGGAGGAATAATTTCAATGTTGTTTTGCTTGTATCAGAGGAAATGAGGTTAAATGTATTATGGTGAGTGGACAACATTTTATCGGCTGTGCTTCACAAATGTTTCAATCAAATAAAACCATGTTTCTTAAAACAGTACCTGACTTATAAGACAGTGACTTAAAAGTGTTTTTTACTTTTTCAGAATGTATTAAATCGGGTTATAGCTTCTCAACTGTCAGAAGATTGTACAATCAAGGGTTAAGAGATAGTAGACCTGTGTTTGCTGCAGTTACATGTCTTCATAGCACAAGGCAAAGTACTTCAGGAATTTCAAACCACTGCCATGAAAGAAACTGCAGAAGGGTTTTGTCCTCAAGTAGTGGAAGCAAAGACAAGAGTGACAAAGGATCAGGAAATCAATGGAGTTGTCCAAAATGTGGAAATCCATGTACTACTGTAGAACGTAAGTTGTGGGTTACTCATTTACTTAGTCCAGGATTTCATTTTTTCACTGAACCACATGACAAAGCTTTTGAGCCACAGTCAAGAGGAGTACTTGCATACTGAGACTTGAGTGTAATGGATAACCTACACTACATGTGCAAGATCTAAACAAAAAAAGAGTATTTGGTTTAATTCTTGGGCAGAAAAGGTTTTTTTCTTCCTTGCCTGGAAGTATTTTCTTAAAGGAATACTCAAAAAGTTCCCTCAAGAACAACTATAGTAGATATCTTTTTTGGAATTTCTGCTAAACTTTCACAGGTTCAGCATATGGATTGATAGACAAACTATCAGTGGGAGTTTTCTTGAACACTGCGACTCTTTTTCTGGTCTTTGAATATAAACATTAACCAGCTACATTTTTTTTACTCCATATTTATCTCAGTTTCGATTCCTGGACCTGTTGTCACATGTGGGTTTTGTTGTTGGTTCTATTCCTTACCCCAAGTTTTTTTCTCCAGGTCCTCTAGTTTTCCTCCCTCCACAAAAACCAACACTGCAAATTCAAATTTGACCTGGAAATAGTGGACAAGAAGAGCCACCTCATGAAATGTTTACTGCTAAATTTTCATCTCATTCCTATTGATTTGTTTTGAAATAAAAGTCACTATATAATTTGTTGCACTTTAAAACATGATTTTTTGTGTTTTGCAGCATCAACTCGTTTTGTACAGTGTGACAAGTGTAATCACTTCTTCCTAATCTTATCGGAATCAGATTCCAAGAGATATATTCATGTTAAATATAATGATAAAGCTTCTGGAAATGAAGCAGATAAACAAAGCAAAGCTGTACAAGCACCTCCACCACCTCCCAGAAAGGTTTGTGTACTTTTATGTAGTTCCTTGATTAACCCTTAAACTCCCAGAAGTGATTAACATGTTACTTCTCCATACATTGCGCAGCAAACAGGTATTGAGAATACTCAAAGATATCAGGTAGAAGTTGTTATTGTCATCTAATCCCCAATTTTCATTCTTGTTTTACAAGGAAAGTGTGGCAGCTAAGGGAAGAGGTTGGGGGGGGGGGGGGGGGGGGAGAATCATCAATCAGATCTTGGTAAATTTAGTTAAAGGGTTAAATGCATCTTAGAATTAAAGAAGACTTATTTCAATTAATTTTAAAAAATGGGACCAGAGGAGCAAGTCCAGATAATAAAAAATGCAGATTATTAACATTTGAGTGTGTTGTGTTACTTAATCACAAAATAATTCACACAACATCGTCATATCTTTTTGCAGATCTTTGAATACTTGAACAAGTATGTAATAGGTCAAAGTTATGCCAAGAAAGTACTATCAGTAGCTGTGTATAATCACTACAAAAGACTGTCAGTGAACTTGCCACAAGCCCAGCAATCTTCAGCACCAACAGAAGTTAAACCAGTTCCTCTCCAGAGACCATTCCCTGGCTCACCACAAGGTGATCATCCTTCTCTGAAGACTTTGGTTTTGATTTTCTTTATAATTATTAAATGAAGCTTTTCAAAGCAGTTTACTAGCCAGGAAAATTGTTGAGGAACAGATTTGTTTTCTAGGAAATAATTGTTATTTTAAGTAAATTACTAGATTTGTATTAGTCTGTTGGTTTTAAGTGTGTAGTTATTAAATTTATTCGAGGCAAGCAAAAGTGATGTCATAGTTTAGGAGAAAATTTATTTATATGTAGCACTTCAATAGTTTCTAAGTTATTGGTTGTGAGCAAAGAAATTAGACTGATAACAAAGTTCAAGTATTGCTGCAATCAAAACTTAAGAGAAACAGCAGCAAAATAATTATGAAGTGTGCATTTGTGTGCAGAATTTTCTTTGTGTGCATTCCCTCTAACCTACTTCCACTATACATTGTGTGCAATGAGTTATAATGTATAACAAACATTTCAAGAGAATGCTTTCCCTTTTCCTTTTGGATAGAGCTGCAGATGCTCATGACTCAGACATCAAACCTCAATTCTCCCTTAGGAGCAAGTGGTGTTCATTCACCAAGTCAGCTAAGAGAACAGGCAGGAAGTGACATCCTGGACTCAGATGTGGACAAAATTCAACTAGACAAGAGTAATATCTTGCTGTTAGGACCCACTGGCTCAGGTAAGGGGAACCCTCTACTCTTTCCTATGCAGTCTAGCAACAAAATAAATCCAATTTAGAAATGTATAACATTTTTCTTGGAAGTGAGACAAAGGAGATACAAGTTCATTCAAATATTTCATCCTCAGTTGCTCTCCAAGAGGAATCTTTGTCATAGAATGGTGTACTGACCCTAAAAGAACTTAATAGCAAGCTAAGTTGCTTGCTAGATTCACATGGGACATGTGTCCTGCTTGCTGCTGACCTAGAAAGATGACACATTTTAGTTGAAGACTTTGAACATTTGTTGTGAGCATGTGCCAAAGAATAAATCTCTTAAGGGAACAGTTGGATTTTAGAACTAACAGGTACCCATTGTTTTTCTTTTGTTAGGTAAAACTTTGCTTGCACAAACTATTGCTCGATGTTTGGATGTCCCCTTTGCAATCTGTGATTGTACTGCTCTGACACAAGCTGGATATGTTGGTGAGGACATTGAATCTGTCATTGCCAAGCTCCTACAGGTTGGTGTAACTCATGAATTTATCAGAGTGAACTGAAATAAAAATTGGACAATTTACCATCTTCAACAGCAGTTTTATGGATCAAATACAATTGTTTGTTTTGATTTTGTCACCCTTCACAGGAGGCTGGGAACAGTGTGGAAAGAGCACAGCAAGGTACTAACTTATGTAAAATAACTGTAATTAGCTTGCAACTACAGACATGTTAGCCTTTGAATTGAAGGACATAATGTCCAAGTCTAACTTGTTGGGTACTAGATCCTCACCACAATGTCCAAGTCTAACTTGTTGGGTACTAGATCCTCACCACAATGTCCAAGTCTAACTTGTTGGGTACTAGATCCTCACCTAATGAATAACCAAAGATGTAAATACAAAATTCCCAGGTAATTAATGAATAAGCTGAAGGAAAGAGAGGGTAATTTAGTATTTCTTCACACTGAAGAAGGGCTAACACTCAAAAAACATGAGCTTTCAAACTCTTTACAAAGGCCAATTTACTAAATTACATCGTTATACACTCCCACTGATGCAGCATTGCAGTTTGTTTAGAAACTTACCCCCTTTATACAGCCTTTGGAACAGTCAGTTTATTTGTGTTTTCAAGGTGAAGCTGAACAAACTTTCAAACCAATTAGATATCAGCATTTTGTCATTGTCACTCAATGCTCTTTAACCTTTTGCACTTGTTTTTATCAGGAATTGTGTTCTTGGATGAAGTGGACAAAATCAGTTGTGTACCAGGTGTGCACAATCTTCGCGATGTTGGTGGTGAAGGTGTACAGCAGGTAACTGAGACTCCTTCAAAGTAAAAATTCATTTTTTGCATTTGGATCAAGGGAAAATTCAGACCATTAAGTTGTTCAAGTGATGGAGTAGGTGTGAACGTGTTGGTGATCACCAACCCAAGGGTGTATTTCAGGTTCAAAGTGACAGGAAAGACTAAATGTGGACAAACAAAGAGAAAAATGTCCCTCAAGAAAATACCAAGATATTCAATATTTAATATTTGCAATGTAAATAATGAAAAAAAAATAAGTCCATCTGAATTCTTGAAATGTTTTATATGAAAAGAAAGTGTCTCCTGAAAGAAGTCACCCAGTTTACTTGCGATAAAAAACCCAAATTTTTCATATCCGAAAAAATCCTAAACCGAAGAGAACCCTGGTATCATGGCGTAACTTAAGGTATTTACAAGTCAAAACTTTTTTACATTCGATATGGAGCAAAGGGGCCACGCTCTTATATCGTAGAAGTCTCCATGTATCATGTCCAATCTTAAATATTTTCAGTTGAGCCACCATCGAGATTCGTCGCGCTTTTTTCCTTTGGCCAAGCTGGCTTTTTGAGGAGGGCTTTGACGTTCTTATCTGTTTAATTATTAACAAGCTCGGACAGTTTTAGATAGGAATGATCGATTTATATTTTAAAATTATTTTGTTTGTAGGGTTTGTTGAAGATCCTTGAAGGGACGGTGGTAAATGTCCCAGAGAGAAACTCACGAAAGATGCGTGGGGACAGTGTAGCTGTGGATACCACGAACATATTGTTTGTAGCATCTGGAGCATTCAATGGACTGGATCGAATTATCAAGAAGAGAAATCAAGAGAAGGTACTTATTATTAATGTTGACCGAAACTTTTAACAACTACCCAAGCAATATACCGAAATAAAAAGATTGCTCAACATCTTCTGCATTTGTCATGTTTCCTCGTGTGTTAATGCGCGAAAAACTTTGTTTGATACTTTATTACCAACGAAACAATTATCTTTTATTTCTTCTTATTGTACAATTTCCAATATGATCCGAATACATATTACTACCGGCTCTGTTTGTTCTGATAGTGAATAGGAAAAAAAAAGTCTCGAAAAGGGTAAGATTTAGTTCCACAGGATCATAGCCAAATGCATAGCAACATAGTCATTGTACCAAAGCAAAAATGGCTCCAAAGATAAGATAACATTATTAGTAAGTATGCTAGTATTTGAGCAAGCGTTGTGGAGAAGAAAAAAAACTTCTTCGGGTTAGTTAAGGTTGCAGTTCAGGTAAGCATGTTACAATTTTAATTTTCCCTTCTGTTGAGAATGTTTTGTTGTTGTTAATCGTAAAAAACGATATTAATCTGTTGGTACTGTTACTCCAGGTGATCGGGTTTGGAGCACCCACCAGCGATCGTGGTTCTAAAGGAAAAGAGCTTGACATCTTCAAGAATTACCAGCCTGATGTTAGAGATGATAACGCCGAGCGGGACAAGTTGCTTAGTAAGGTGGAGGCGCGGGATCTGGTTGAGTTCGGGATGATACCCGAATTTGTGGGTCGACTTCCTGTGGTGGTCAGTTTACACTCTTTGGATGAGGAATCGCTTGTGAAGATACTGACTGAACCTAGAAATGCTCTGGTACCACAGTACCAAGCACTGTTTAACATGGACAAGGTATGACCTCGATATCAGATCATTTTTTCAGTTTTCCTAACGAGCCTTGATCCGGCCCTCTCTGTGACATGAATGAATCTTTTATTTTATCTCCTTAAGCGTGTTGTGTTGTTTTGTCTGCCCCCCCCCCTCCCCCCCTAAATGAATGCTAAAATTTACCCTCTCCCACGGTAATATTTTTTTCGGGTCGTACCCACAACAAAGAAACGAAATCGTCATAGTGTCTTTCGTGAAGTCACCTAGCTTGCCCGCCAGACTATCCTGTCTCCGGTAGCTCTCTTCAACTTGGCCCTTCGGTGTTAAACTTGTGTTATCCAACCTCCGTTTGAGAAAATTTACCATTTACTTACAGGTTTATTCCCAAATTGTGCATGATAGTTTAAAATGGTGGTATGTTTGTGCCAGGGATTTTCTGTTAACTGAGAGTGTCTTTCCTAGGTTGAACTAAACCTCAGTCCTGATGCCTTGAAGTTAATCGCTAACAAAGCTTTGGAAAAGAAGACGGGAGCACGTGGTCTGAGAGCCATACTGGTAAGGACATGGTCAATGAATCGACAGGTAGAACTCTCACTGATGTAGAATCAGAATACCAGAGTAATGAGAGAGCTAAGATAACTCTCTCAAGGAGTCAACGAGAATTAACGATTTAAACAGGAGCGCGGCAACACGCGACTGACTAATTCATGGTTTTAGCTCCGGACGTGGAGAGGGTTGTGGATATTTTTTGGAACATTTACAGGGTGAAGCAAGGCAAAGCCGCCGCAAACCTAGATTACTTTTAACATTTAATACTGAAAATTTGCTCTGTTAAATAATTCCGTCTGTTGTTACCTCTCGTGGATTCTACCAATCAGTAAAAGATAACCCAGTGTCACCAAAGGAAGGGTTCTTTCTCGCCATTTTTTGTTTTGTTGTCGTTTTGGTGTAGATTCTTTCCAGCCAAAATATTTTAAGAGAAAGATTAGATCAATATATGTAATTTTATTAATGATTTTTTTAAGGTTTTATTAATGCATAATTTTAATCTTCCAGGAGAATTTGCTATTAGACCCCATGTTTGATACACCTGGCTCTAACATCCGGACAGTTTATATAGATGAACACGTGGTCGATGGAAGTAAAAAAGCTGAATACGTCTTGGCCCCTGAAGAAGAGGCCCCTAGTGCCGAAGCGAATGAGGAACAAGAAGAAATATATGCTGGGGACGTCAGTTCAAGGGCATAAAAATAACAAAATGAACATTCAACATTGACTGTATGGACCATTAACAGTTAACTTCCAAGATTGTTACATCCATCGTTCTTCCGGCAGGAAAATGTTTATAGCGCTTGAAGAGATTTTCAACGAGAAACGAAGACATAAGAAAAACGCGCGATACTGGGGAAACATCTGCTTGGCACTTTTATGAATAGTCCAATATCGTATTTACTGCTTGGAAAATTATTGTCTTTGTTGTCTTTTTCTGATATCAGTTTTTAATATGGTGTTACCCGTCTGAAGTTAGGGCTGTTGTTTTGTTTTTGTTTTATGTCTTTTTTGCGCGAAAACATAAGATCGTCGTTTTAATAGACATGTAATTTTTGGGTTCAATTAGAGAATCTCTTTTACTGTACAAAACCTCGTGATTTCATCGCTGAATGTAAAATATCTCACTACTATTTGACCCGCATTAAATTCTTTTTGACCGACATCTAATTTTTCTCAGGTTGTACAGTAGAATTGTCTATACTTGCATAGAATTCCAATAGACTAAAAAACCTTTTAACCCTTTAACCCCATAGTGTGATTATCATCTAATTTCTCCTTACAGTATCAACCTTGAATCACACATAAAGGTCACGAGAATAAAAGAAATGATCACCAACTAAAGAAACTCTTGATTTTTAAATTCTCCTTGTCAGCAACATGAAAAATTTTCAGAGAACAGTATGGAGAATAAGCAAACTGACCTTACGGTGTAAAGGTTTAAGAGTTTTTTAGAGAGGGTTTCATGCAAACAAAGGTGTAATGCATGATGTAGATTGATTTAACCCTTTTGTCCCGAATAATGAGAAGCATCTTATTTCTCCTTACAATATCGCCCTAAATCAAACATTAAAGTCACGAATAAAGGAAATAATCACCAACTAAAGAACTATACAGAAAATAGTATAGAGAATATTTATGCTGATATTTGAGTGCAAAGGGTGACTAGCGTTTCGTGACTTTATACTCCACTGCTAAAACTCTGAAAATCTTTTGTTTCTCAAGGGATGTTCCCTTTTTTTCAAAGTTAACGCCGATAGTGCAGACGTTGGCAAATGGCAATGTGTGAATGACAACTTTTATTTCTCGTTTGAGATACTCTCAATGATCATGCTAGACGTGGCTGATGAAGGCGATAAACCACAATCTAAAACAATTATTTGTCTCAAACAGGGTAGAAAAACTACAAATTTTTATTGCAGGACCCGGCGACACGACATTACGCCAGATGCCCCCTCCCCCAACCCCCTTCGCACTCACAAGGTCTTGCTGTCAATGTCACCTAGGGAAGAAAAAAGTTACCTTTTAATGAAGCAGATGAAAAAATTTGTTTCAAGGATTACAAGCACAGTCTGTTGGGCTTCAAATTTGTCGATGATGTCTGTGAATCTTCTTCCGCTTCGCAGCTCGGTAAATATTTATCACTAACCACCTCTACTTCGGTGAACTAGAGAGAAAACGTTGGGCCAGATGCATGTTTTGGAAATTTGTCATATATTGCAAATGAAAATAAGTGAAACGCTCCATGTAAAGTTGTAACAAGGTCGAGGTAAACTGGTGACGAAACGTGTTTCACCACAGACTGCAACATTGCATCATGGGAAGGTCTCTCAGGCATGGCTAACAAACTACTCGAACGTGTGTAACAAAATCGTTACCCAAACAGTGAAGATTTCGAGTTTCTTTACACCAACAACGATTTATTACAATAAGAAAAAGAAGATACAGCCATGGTGAGTGCTACAGTTTTATACACTGGCCTTTAAGAACACTGTTTTTGCTGTATTATTCCCTTTGAATTTACCCTACGAAGACGAAGTTGTGGGCACGTTGATAGGGTTAAATGATACGATTGATCTTGAGTCAAAGAGCTAACGAACATGCTCATCATTTCAGCCGCAAAACGAATACGTTGAACAGTCTAGGAAACGCCGTGGATACAGACTCGATCACTTCGAAAAGAAGTAAGTGAGACAGAGAAAGAGAGATACAGAGACAGAGACAGAGAGATAAAACAGCTGAGTTGTACAGAGGACAATTCAGATTAAAATCGAAATAGATAGATAAATTTCACCGTGGAAATATAAACAGGGAGAGAGTTGTAATTATTTAAATAGCAGGGCCAATCTGGTAATTGATTCCAATAGAATGTAGTTCCATGAAGTATTGATGAGGATTTCAAATCACGTAGGCACAAATTCATGTAGTCTTTGTTCTTATATCAGTCAGTAGATCACCATTGTTTGGTTGATTTTTCAGCGAACTGTTATTTACGGTAATGAATGACACTAACATTTGAGTAACTTTGCGTATTTTAGGCGTAAAAAAGAAAGTCGTGAGCCACATACTCATGCAAAGTATGCCCACAAACTCCATGGCCTCAAGTAAGTTGAATGTTCATGTTACTTCATTAACTGTTTGAAAAGGTTGATTAATCCTCTCTGGACTGGTGATCCATTGCCCCATTGCCCTACTTTATCCCAGTTGCCATAGCGTGAAGCAACTTAGAATGTTCCTATTCCTCTCTGGCAGGATGCTATTTCATTATGAATGCTTCTCCTCCTTTCTCCTGAGCACTTTGTCATGATCTCCTGACAGTTCCTTGGTGCCCGTCTATATTCCTGCAAGGTGTTTGTTAGGAATTAGAGGGTTTGGTACACTTTTGTGTAAGATGCAGCTTAAATTAGCAACACCACTCATTTGGTTAAACGCAGAAAACAGCAAATTTTAATTCTGATGATATGTATTGTTGCCCCTTTTCAAAGTTTGAGATTGTCCTTTCTCTTTGACAGGGCCAAGATGTATAATGAAAAGCGTCGCCTTGAAAAAATACAGATGAAAAAGACGTAAGGGGATGCTCATCAATAACATGTTTTGTTGCACTTGTTGTTCTCTGCCATATTGTTATATAGATAGTGTGATTCTTTGATGTTATCTTAATGATTTCAATATTTAACAGACTAAGAATGCATGAAGAACGTCAGACAAAGACAAAAGACAGCCAAAATGTACCAGAAGGTGCAGTTCCTGCATATCTGTTGGACAGAGAAGGGCAATCACGAGCAAAGGTGCTCAGTAATATGATCAAACAAAAGAGAAAGGAGAAAGCGGTAAGTTGTGTTAACTTTACAGCTCACTGGTAGAGCATGCAAATAAATGATCTGATCATAAGGCCACAAGTTAGAATCCTTGGGCAAATTATGTGAAAGACAGGTTGTAAAAATTCTGGATTAGAAGTCAGGGTCAGGTAGAACAGCACATTTCAGTGTTGTTTTACTTGAGTGCAAGGAAAAATGGAAGGAAAGAGAAAGTTACATTGAAACTCTCTTCAAAGACATCAAACTCAACCATGTTTTTCAACGGCCAGCCTTAGAATTTTTCTCTTCCTCTCTTTCATTTGTAAACCTGTTTCTCCAACAGGAAAATATAATCTCTCCAAGTGTATTGGAAATTTATTCAACTGGTATCATTAACAGCACATAAAATTCTATGTAATTAATCAAACTGCAATACTATTTGCTTGTCATTAGGGAAAATGGGATGTACCACTTCCTAAAGTAAAAGCTGTTGGGGAAGATGAAGTTTTCAAAATTGTCAAAACAGGGAGGTCCAAAAGTAAGTTTTCGGGCTGTTATATGCTACCTGTACTGAATTTAAACACATTTATTCATGATAATGGTGCCCAGGAAAATTTAACCATGCAAAAGTTAGATAATGTGATCAAGTCATGGATAAATTGGCTCTTTTGGCCAACTGAACCCCTTAAGCAGCTGTATCAATGTGTATGCCATGTGCCACACCTTTTTCATTTCAAATCTGGGAGGGTTTATATAAGTTGCTTCAAACATGTCAGAGTTTGGTCAAATCTAAACTTGAGTAACCCAGTACATCTTTGAGGCTGCTAACAGAGAAAAAAAGTCGTAAGGTATGTTGTGGAGGCATGCCAGATATTGAAATCCCATCAGGAAAATGTCATCAGTGTACATGTACATGAAATAGTGGTCATTGTATAAGCATATTTTTGTATATTACCACAAATCAGTGGTCTCATTATCTCAGGGGAAGGTATTTTGTGTTTTTGTAAGATTGTGTTTTTTTTTTCTTTTAGAAAAAGCATGGAAGAGGATGGTAACCAAGGTCTGTTATGTTGGGGAAGGGTTTACAAGGAAACCCCCAAAGTATGAGAGGTTTATCAGACCAATGGTGAGATCTTCTTTCTTAAACAATGCCAGTATGCATTGACTCATTTATAACGCCTCTATACATAGCCTTACCTGTACATTGTATGTGCATACTTGCACTACAAGATACCAAATCCTCAATCTGCACAGGCTCCATTAACAGCCAGCA
Organism: Pocillopora damicornis; assembly: GCF_964200805.1. Classification (NCBI taxonomy): domain Eukaryota; kingdom Metazoa; phylum Cnidaria; class Anthozoa; order Scleractinia; family Pocilloporidae; genus Pocillopora; species Pocillopora damicornis. Next base: position 13,937,207 of record NC_142673.1, on the reverse strand, counting down.
ACAGGCAATGTTTACCATCTATGAGGAGCAAAATAACTGCCTATTTTCTCTGAAATTAACAACATTAGAGTAAAGATTGAACTTCCATTAGCTGCCTACTTTGCATATTTCAACTGGTGGGTGATCTTTGATTAAGCTGAAATGAAATATTGATCCATTTCTTTTCATTGCTCTTGTTTAGGGTTTAAGATTCAAGAAGGCTCATGTCACGCACCCTGAGGTGAGATCCTGAATTTTACATGGTTTGAAGTTTCACCAATTGACTCATGCTAAAATTACAGTGAATGTAAACCAATTAGCTATCACCTGTGGAAGAAATTCTTGGTTCATACTCAATTTTGAATCTTATTCAACTTGGTCTTTGAGATAATTTACTACGTTTATTACATACTTTTGTTACTTTTCAGTTAAAAGCAACATTTTGTCTTCCTATTATTGGAGTGAAAAAGAATCCCCAGTCACCAATGTACACACAACTAGGAGTCATAACAAAAGGAACTGTTGTTGAGGTAAGAATTGTAAAGGTCCTTTCCTAAAGCAGGTTTTCTTTGACTGACAGTGATAGATAGCAAATTGTAAGAGTAATTTTAAGGACCCTGATAAAATTCATGTTACAATATTTTTCTAAAAGATGTTGTGGCCAGATTGGTTCATACAGTGGACTCTGAGTCAAGAGGTCTAGGTTCAAGACCTGGCCAGGTCATTGTATTGTGTTCTTGGCCAAAACACTTTCCTCCCACAGTGCCTCTCTCCACCTGTTGTTATTAACTGACTTCCCATTCTGTTGGGAGGAAAAATACTCCTTAGTCACTTCATGCTAAGGAAACTGGGATGAGCTGCCACTGGGTGGGCACCTGGGACAGATGTTTTATATCGAGTGTTCAGCTTTTTGAATGATTCTATGAGCCCACATGGTGTACAGTGGTCATGTTTATTACCATGTGCTCTCATCAATATAATCTGGGTTATTGGACCTGCCATCTTGTGTGTGTTCTGTCTTTTAACTTTTCTAACCCGAAAAGGTGACAGTTGGTGCTTTGCTGGGATAATGATAATAACATTGTAATCTGGGTAATTTTGAGGACTTTGTCAAAATGATTGTTAATATATGTACAGGTTGTATGTCTAAACAAACTCATTCTCAAATGGATAACAAAATTTTAACAAAGCTATTTTATGCCCCAACCACTAAGTATAGTTGATTAAGAAAATTATACAAAGTATCTTTGTTGTGTATTTTGATGAGTTGAAGAAAATTACCAAATTTACATCCTTTCTGCTCAGGTCAATGTTAGTGAACTTGGCTTAGTAACGCAAGGAGGCAAGGTTGTATGGGGTAAGCCTACATGAAATGTAATATTACATTTTCTAGAAATACTTTCCATCACCTGTCAGAAAAATACAAGACAATAAGGGATTTCAGAGGTCAATTCGAAAACTGAGAAGCTATATTCATCAAATGCCCCAAGTTACCCAAATGGTTAAAGCTGAATACCTTCATTTGTAACAAACCCTTGATTGCATAAATCCAGATTGAACAAAGGCAAAGTATTTAACAATGATATATGGCATGGGTTATGTTTTCTTTTGCTGTGGCACCTCTTTTCTAGTTGAGACTTGTCAAAGACATAAACTAATACATAAAATTTGGAGCATTTTTTAAATTCATTCTGAAAAACTCACCCAGCTGGCAATGTATAGTGGATCATTGTAGACAAATCAAGGAGTGGAAAGTGACAAACAGCACTTGTGGTTGTCAGGGAATTAACTGCATCTTTTTCAATCTTTTTCTATGATCCAAGAGCCTGACACAGGCTAAATTTGTGGTAAATGGAGAAAAAATTTGAATTGTTTTTAAAAGATTTTGAGCAACACAACATCTTAACATGAGAAGTTTTTGTATTTGGGGTTGTGAAAAGAGATTTATTTACCACCTTGTTGCGTCAAACTCTCACATTTAGTATTATGAGTGTTTGTAATCCAATTTTGAGATGTCGAGTGCTTCAGATTGTTTAACTATACGTTTTCTTTGTTATTATTTTTAGGTAAATATGCTCAAGTTACAAACAATCCGGAAAATGATGGTTGTATCAATGCTGTATTACTGGTTTAATGACTGGAAACTGTTATGACAAACTTGTAAATAAATGCTTTTGACCTTATTCATGAGTTACGTGTCATTCTTATATCAACTGTTTGCATGAATGCCCTGGACAGGGTATTATAACAGTATAATTTGGATGAAACTGTCAGAAAAGGCCACTTGACAATGCAACTTTTACCATTACCCTAAGCATGCAAATAGTTGCGAAGCCTCCCTCGCTTTTCCACTCCACCGCCACTATCACGCTGTTTTGTATAGCGCTTCGTTTTACTTAACTGAACGCTTGGAATGCAATGTCAAGCAGGCTGCAATCCACTCTAACACTCTGAATCTGCGAGGGAGGCAGATCGACCACAGTTTTTTTTTCCTTTTTTATTTTATTTTTATTTCGTGCTCTTCTACTTGCGCAAGCCTCGTCTCTCGCACTTCCTTCACGCTTGCCTAAAAAACAAAAAATGGCGCCGTGTGCCACACTCCGCGGCCGTCTTAGCAGGGCAACTGAGTGAATCGATTTTTTTTCATATGCACCTTGTAAAACCGTTGCTCATCATAGGGTCTCTGTGGCTCAGTGGTAGAGCATTAAAGCGCGAATTCCGAAGGTTTGACGTTTGATTCCTCGTGGAGAGTCAAAATTATATTTTTCTAAGTCCCACACTCGAGACAAGAAAAATGAACATGTTCCTCCACAACTTTTACATATATTTATCCTATTTTTTGTGTAGCTCTTATCATTCTTAACCGGCCTAGGACTACTGCAGCTACATGCACCGTGCTGCCGGTCCCTTGCCTTCTCCCTGTATGACAGAGCGAGAACGCTTTTCATTCGTCTTGCGTACTTTTCATCTGTTTTTAGTTCATGAGAGAGTAACAATGTATTAAGTTCTTTGTTTTTTTTCCTTCACCGGTAAATTACCGAGCGTACGTTCCTTTGCTAAGAGGATAACGAGAAATTATCCAGTTACTTATTCGCGCAATTTCAAAATTGGACGTTAAATGTTTCGTATTCTGATTTCACTCATACGAGACATTCAATGTGAAAAGTTTATTTAGGGAAGGTACGTTTTTTGGCCCGGGGCTTCGGAGGGGAGGGTCATTGGTAAATTTTTTACAAATTGGGGAGGGTCAAACCTGTTTTATTCGCAACCGGGGAAGGGTCACAGTTTTTTTTGGCAAGGAAAAAATTACTCCATCTTGACTCTTATTTGTTAACAAACACGCGAAGTGTTTAGAAATCTAAAACTTGTATATACAAGCAAAGCTACCAGTCAATATTAATCTGACTTATTTACAGGTGTCGAAATATTATATCAAAATAGTGTCTTCTCTCAACTAACATAATCGTCTCTCTCGACCCGAGCCCGCTTTCGTCCATATTTGGACGGCGGTAATGTTTCCGCGCGGGGTTCTGGTATTAAATCGGTCTCCGGTGACAATTCGTCACTTAGGCTACTCGGGCTTGAACCGACAACTCGATCTACTACATCACTTTGCCAGTCAGTTTCAACCTCGGAAAGTGATGAGGTCAATTGTTTCTCCACATTTCTTAGCGCGGGGCTGCCGAGGTCGTTGACACTCCATACAATTGTACAGCAAGTTGCCAATGTGCTCTTTGATCACTGCGACCTTATCAGCTTTCTTCCCTTTGAAGGTGATCTTGTGATGGAAAAAGTACAAGGATAGTTCGCCCACCCTCAAGGACGACAGCTTATCGGAGTTATACAGTCCAAGCCAGTCAATGTCATTGTACTCCCGGTTCAGCCGTTCCATTCGTTCCCTTTCGGTCTCCTCTTTCTTCTTCTCCTTATGCATTTTTATCTGGGCAAGGTTCTCAACATACTCTGCCACAAGCTTTTCGGGGACAACGTATTTATCTGAAAACTTTCTTATAGCCTCACTGTCCCCATTGTCTAGTTCACTTTCCTCAAACAATCGCTTAATCTGAGCTCGAGGCTGGAAGTCGTCCGGCTCCGCGGCCATTGGTGGGGGTTGCACTCCAAGAGAGATGATGGAAGTTTGGTAGCTTGCCATAGTCGGGATATGGTCGTCGAGTTGGAAGTGGAGCGCTCGCAAAATTTACATAGTTAGCCATTTCGCTCTTGACACGACATTCGCCTATACTCCATACAAAGCCCTCCTTTCTCACAATGAAGGCTCTCCAATTGTTCAAGCTTGGAAAATTACCCATGCCCCGGTGTGATTTATTGCTTTCAAAGCCTCGCGAACTTCCGACTGGCGCTTTCTTTCTGTCACGAAACAGCGGAGAAAGCGTTCCTTGTGGGGACAAGTGGTCCAAAAGGACAAGTAGAATTTTGACAGAATATTATTTGAGAATTCAGTATATTCGCCTTTGGGTTCGGGAGCCTCCTCAGGTCTTCATCTTTCCACTCCTCTGGATTTGCACTTTCACTTGTTCCCGCACCCGATGTGCCAGAGTCAGAGGAGTAGCGGGCATCCTTTTTAAAAAGGCGAGTCGGCAAACAGCCACAATAGCCACGAGTTGCTCCATCTGACCTCATGAAATCCTCGCATTCACCACAAGCGCATTTCCCTCTTTCTATTTCTCGTACATCCAAGCCCATTTTCAAGTTTTCACCATGCAATCACACGCCGCCCAATTAAGTGCTATGTGCGCAGACGCGGTTATGTGAGTAACTCTTCCGGCTAGTTATTTTCACTTCCGGTTATTTTTGTCTTGGAGGAGGTGGGGTTAGGGTCAGATATTTTTGTGTAAGCATTTGTGAAGGGTCATGCATTAATTCATTCTGGGAAGTGGGAGGGCCACGACTTCTTTCGTCGCAAAAAAATTTCTAAAATACCCCGACCCAACCCCCCTCCCCAATAAAAAGTACCTTCCCTTAGGATGAGTCAGTCAGTCTTCTAGTTTACACGTCCTGATACAATCTTGCCATGTGCACTGAAACTAGGGGTTCTACAAAAAGAACCTGTGCTACGCCAGATACGAAGAACCACTGAAAAACTCTCTTTAGGAATGGCCAAAAAATGTGTGGAAACGTATTTGTTATTGAATGCAGCAGCACAATACCCCAAACCTGGTTGCACTACTAATCACAAAGAAAAATCAATGATTGTAATGATGTTTTACAGAGAGTTAGAATACCAGAATTGCAACAGATACAAAAAAGAGGGCGGTGAAACATAAGACTGACCGACCTAGAATGACTTAATTTTCCGAAACTTCCATGATGCCACGCGAACCTCTTCAACGAGCCATCAGAATATCAATTTCTGACTAATTCGTTTCCATGTCACTCAAAAGTCAGAAATTACATTATTCATTACTGAGATCTACTTCTTTTACTGACATCGGTCTTTCAAATTAGCTCGTTTCGAGCGTTAGAGTAAATTCCTGATCACATAGTAGTTCCTAAAATTCAGCAGCCGTGAATTTTTTCCTCTTGTCGCATGCAATCCGTCACGCACAATGCTTTTGATTGAGCTCGATTCTTGATTAGCTGGCTAAGCGTGCAAACAGAACTCCGCGCCAAATCTTTGACGTACCAGCCTATTATTGGCTGCAGTCGTTAATCCATATTCATCAGATGTTGTAGAATTTTTAGCAAACCACACTGTCCGCCGTTGAAGGAGCGAAGACGTGCCGTTCGTTGTGCTAAACATGACGTTTAGATCTGGAAGGAAGAAGACCTTGGACCTGGAAAGAAGAGCAACGAAAGCACTTTTATGTCATAACAACAGCAGGTGAGCATTACTTTTGGAAAATGTCGCTTCCATTGGAAATCCAAACGAGACATATCTCAGTTAAATGACGTAATACGAATCGTTTGCTTGGTCTGAGCGACTCTTCATATCTCGAAATTCGACTAAATTAGGGTGTTGGCTTCGAGAAAAGCAAGACATATGACAGTAAAACATTTTTAGCGAAACGCTCCAACAAAAATGTTTTGCTTGATAAATCTATTGACGACTTTATTCATTTTGGATGTGAATGCAGCCACGTGGAGGTCTAAGGGGTCCCTACTCAGTGGTCTTTGCTTCATTGTAAATAACGTTTTAAAAAAGGTTTTGATGTTCTCCCTTTTTCTATAATTGTATCAAAGAGCAAAACTCCTAGACAAACTTTTAATTTTTGATTTTCGTCCTCTAGAAAAGTAAGTATTCACTTGTCGCATTCACATTTTCTACTTTCAGGGAGAGAAATGTTTTGAGAAGAATTGGTCAAGAGAAGATACTGAAATCAAAGAATTGTTCTGTGGATACTGCAAAGATAAGAACTTTAAAATTATTTAGTAATAGTGGCAAAAATGGTGGCCCTTTATATTTCTAATTATTGTGCGAAGTCTTCGTTCCTTCACCAATTGTCTTGGAACAGATCAAACTGATTATATGGTGAGTGTATAGTTGGCAATTAGCCACCATTTTTGAAATAGTTTGTTGTGTTACTGATTGTTAAACAGACCCTGAGCGATCATTTAATTTATTTGAACTACCAGTCGCAATTTGGTGTAATGTATCAAAAATAATCTATTACACCCAATTTAAGGCAGAAACAACTGGAAACTGATATAATACTGACAACAAAATGCTGACTTTTAAACGATAAATTTCTAAGCTCTGATTGCTCATTTTGTTTGACAGTTCGTTTCACAGTTAAATCCCAGTTGATGTCACATAAAGGTGATATTGAGGTGGTACTTCAACAAATTACCTCGGCCGGACAAAAACCAAATGGAATTCAAAATTAAAATATTTTGATAGGCCTTATTGATTTTACAAATTTTCTTTACGTCAAAAAAACCAACACGTCACCAACGGATCAAACAGAATAAAATAACTTTAAATACTGATCAAAACCGACTAATCGATTAACGGACCAACACCATTTGATTCTTAAACCACTTTTCTGCAGACCAGACAAATCACTTTTACAAACCCAAGTTTTAACGTTCGACTTATAAACAATTGTTTACTCGACTCTGACGACTTCTGCTCAGGCCATTCACTAGTTTCGACAAACCTTCTCGTAGCTTCTCTCTTTCGGAAGATCGTACCTGACGACTGACAACTAAATGATACCAAGAGAAAAGTTGGGCAAAACATATCCATTCAATTAAAAATTCATTTTTGGCTTGAACTGAATTAAACAGGAAATTTAGGAATTTTATTCAAAAAAGGAAGGATTTGCTTTTCATATACGAAGCAAGAATTCAACGGAGTGCCATCTTTAATTATATCCTTTACTTTGTGCCATCATCTAAGTTTGTTTCCGTTTGCAAGTAATATATGTTTTAAAACTCTAATGCCTGGTCACGAGCTCTTCCATGAAACTGACCGCTTTATAAACCATTTTAAATTGACTCCTTTCCATGACGAAGAAATGCAGATTTTCGTATTTCAAAGAAGAGTTTGATCAGTAGAAATTAAGATGGTGAACTGTTTCACAAATTGTTCAATTGTTTACAGATCAGACGAAAATAAACTTGAATATACGAGCAAATCTTTTGACCAGTAAAGAATAAAAAGGTCTATTGGCAACGATTCGTTTTAATGAAAAATCATTATTTTCTTACACAAACAAGAAAATCAAATTCTTATTTGCTAGTCACTGTTTTAGGGTATTACCGGTTGAAACACATTAATTCCAAACGTAACTTGGAATCAGATATGCAAATGAAACAAAATCGGAGAATTTTACCCCGGATTTTTTTAGAAGTTACCAAATCAAAACAGTTGTCATTATTTCGAGTTAAATACATTCACATATTGATGACGAGTGTCACGAACATTCAAGGAATTACAAACATTTGCTTATTTTATAATTTAAATTTTGGACAGAGAGCACATTGAATTTACGAAACCGAAGCTCGAACCAAAAATTCAAATTTGTTATATTCAAATTTAAGTTTAAAGAAAATTAATGGGGTTTTGAACGTTATACTATACCAGCCATGAAGAAATTTTTCACTGGTATATGGCAATTTTTATGCGTCCTCGCTTTGAGAAGCTAGTAATTTTTATTCCATTACTGCGATGGTTACTATTTTGCTGTTTATGTAAAGTTATTTCTTTAATAAGAAATTTCTTGGTAGTCTCTAAAACTTGGAAGTTAATTTGCATTCGAAAAAGGACCGTTACTGTTACCGTTCGGACCAGGCATTTAGTTTTAAAATATATCATAGTTAGTAGATTTACTCCTTACTGCAAGTGGAAGGAAGATCTTTTGTGCAGTCACTCGGTATAATACAGGAATACAGAGAGAAATGATGAGTAGAAGTTCAAAATTTTGATCTTCAAATTCGGTTTACAATAAATACAGAAATTGTACGCGTTGGACGATTAATTCTCCTGAAACCATTGGCTCCAACTTAATTGGAGCCTGACTGTGAAACGTATTTGCCCATAAGAGGCTAAAATCGAATTACAAAAATTTGCTCCAACAGTTCAATACTATTTTATTTCTGAAATTGTTTCGCGAATCCATTTTAAGAAACTTGGAGCCTTATTGCTACATGTCCTAGCTTTAAAAGGCTAAAATCAATTTAGAAAAGTTTGCTCCAACTTCTTCTTATTCATGCTATTTTGTCAAATTTCTTTGCAAATCTGACGGGAATTTGGCTTCTGATTATGAAATATGTTGACTACTGCGGCTTAGTTGATTGTCTTATTTCTCATGCAAAAGCTTAGCGAAGATATTTTAAGAAATTTGGAGCCTAATTGTGACACTGATGTCTTAGCTCGTGTGGCTAAAATCAAAATTCAAATAGTATGCTCCAATATTTCAGTTTTTTTCATCTAAATTTAATAAAAAACGAGAATTTTGGAATTTGGAAATCAAGCTCAAAGTCTTTAATAATTTTTTCGGTGTTTTTCCATCCTGTGTCTTGTGTTACATTCGAAACTGGCAGCTTTAAAGATCTTTTACCCTGAAAAGACAACATGGCAAGCTATAGATTGGATTCAAAAAATCTTTGCATTAAAAAAATAATTACAATTTTGGAGACGAGTTTAATATTTCTGATTGGACGCTCTATAGTTTGCCATGATGCTCTTTCGTTTTAAACTTCCACAAATCATTTCGTGCAAAGAATTGAAGTATGACAACAGATGAACATGTCAAATCAGAATTTCTATTTGAAGAAACGAAACGGAAATTGCTCAGACTTTCTTAACTTTTTTTCCAAGAGAGGTTCACTTTGCTTTAATTCTTCAATTTTTTTTGCACGAGATATGTCTAATTATATTTTGGCGGGAAATTTTGAAGAAAACTTTGTTAAAATTTTTGCCGAAAATGTTGTTAGTGGAAACTCTGTGCAAATTGGTCCAAATTTTCCCGCCAAAAGTCTTAGTATATACACGAAAAATTTCTCACCACATTTTTAACCAATGTGATTAAAGAGAATTTGAGACAAAAAAACTTTGTTTGATAGTGTATTGAATATTGCAAAACAATAAAAGATGATACAAAAACTGATCACTACACTCTTTATTGACTTGTTTACTAATATTACAAGATAACCACAAGTAAATAAATGTTCAGTTTATTAGCAAGGTAGACGTAATTTAAAACTTAGATTTCTTTTTTGAAAGAAAAAAAATTGGCGCATGCGTATTTTGGGCGCCCGTATTTTTCTAAGTTTTTTGGCGGGAAAATTTTCCGCCTCAAACAGCCCTTAACATGAATTGAACTGAGAGAGAATCACGAATAACAACTTTCCAGTTTTCCATTTTAGCGTTCGAATCTTAGTTCTGATTCGAAGTTGTTGTAAGAAATGCGCTACAACCGTTTTGCACCTGATCCTGAATAAATCTCGTCTGTCGCTTGGATCATAGTCTGTCTTTTTTTATTCGTGCTTGACTGAAGCATCAGGGATATTTACCAGTCAGTCTGCAAAAAAAATAAACCATAGATTGACAAATGCTCTCAAAATTAAACTTTGCTTTCTCAAGAGGTAATAATTAGCTTTGACTTGTCGTAGGAATACGCATTTGGTAAAGTTAAACGAGTAGCATTCTGTATTTAAATATTTAAGTACCGTGTAACTTTACAAATTAAAGTGAACGTAACCTGGATTTAACGAGAAATTCAAAACGATCACAGATGAATATTCTAAGAAATTTGAGGGATTCTGTTGTTGCTCTTGCCGTCGAAATGACTTCAGGTTAGAGGTTAGAGTTTCGATTTTGGCTTTTCACCTGCTTTTTTGCAGATATTAAAGCATTCTATTTAGAGAGTTGTTGTTGTTTTTTTTTTATTTCAGTCAAGCAACAACAAGCAGTTAATCTATGCTCACAACAATTCCTCTGAGATCATGAAGAAATTCACATGTAACTGCTGCGTAAATTTAGTTTCTGCTTGCTTAAAAAATCATATCTCTGATCATTTGCAATGAAATGAAATGAAATGCTCTTGCTCAAAGTTTCGACGAGAAAGCCAAAAAAGTGACAAAATCATCATATTTTTGCAACTTCCTATTCACACCAAAACCTAATAGAAATAGAAGCATGTAGATGTAAATCCTGGTGCGTGAGAATTCATGAGAGTCAGCTAAAATGCAAATAACAGTAAGAAACAGTATTTTTGAAATTGTTCTTTAATAAATAGCTCTGTTAGAAGTTATGAAATCAAGCTATTTCTTTCATGAAATAGCTTTCGTGAACAACTTTGAATTGATCAACGTAAAACTAGATTTCTTTGATGCCTACCATTTTTAAGTTAAGCCATTTGTTACTGGGTTACCGAGATTTGGATTAAGGTGGCAAGAAATACTTTTAAGTGTAAAGATAATTCTTGTATCTGCGCTTTGCTGAATTAGTCCAACCGACAAAGTATATGGCATTCAAAAATTTAGTTGTTTTGAACGTTTAAACTTTTCTACCCAAATATATTCTCGTGAAGTATTTTCAGGATAAAATATCTTTAAGCCGGCCTACTTGACTAAATATAAAAAATGGGTGTAAAACGAATTTCCAAACAGATCTCTGCACTGACTTAGAATCTTTATTTTCCGCTATTCGCAAATGGTACTTTTCTTTTCTTAACCTATCAAAGTGACTAGAAAAGTATGTGAAGTATTTTCAGGATAAAATATCTTTAAGCTGGCCTACTTGACTAAATATAAAAAATGGGTGTAAAACGAATTTCCAAATAGATTTCTACAGTGACATAGAATCTTTATTTTCCGCTATTCGCGAATTGTACTTTTCTTTTTCTTAACCTATCAAAATGACTAAACTCCTGATGTTCTCTAATAAAAATTAATGATTCAAGAATAAATTCCGCGAACAATATCAATTTTCTTTAGCATGCTATTACAATGTAGCCTTAAGAGCTAAGACATTTTATAACTAGGCTCTATGATGTTTACAGAATTACGTCAAAAAAATTTTTTTATTAGCTGATAATCAGCTATAGAGTCACTGAGATACAAACATCAAGTTTTGGAGCATACTATTTCAATTTGGTTTTCGTTCTAAGAACTCAGACATTTCTGATAATTAAGCTCCAAGATTTTATCAAATGACGTGAAAAAGGTTCTATACGAGTTGTTAATAACCTTCAAACAAAAATCAATTTTCGAGCACATTCTTTTCTATTGGTTTCAGCCTTAAAGGCTCAGAAGTGAAAAATTAGGCTTTAATTTTTTTTTATCAAATCACGTTCAAAAAAAGTACTGTATCAAGCAGTTGATGAAAAACACTAGAGGCAATTTGAGCACACAGTTCAATTTAGTTGTAGCCTAGCTCAAGAATTCAAACATCTTTAACCCTTCCACTCCCAATATCTCATTAGTAATCCTCCTTACTGCCTTCCATATATTTCTTTTGATGTTAGTTCTGAGAATTTGGTATTGGATCAAATAAAAATCCCCTTATTTACATTTTCTTTACTCTCATCACTTGTCTGCTTGATATTGTATAGATATTGTAAGGAGAAATTCTGTCTTAGTCACTCAAGGGAGTTTAAGGTTAATAATTAGACTTGAACATGTCTAACGAATCATGTTAGAATGAAAAAAATTATCAGTTGATAATAAACCTTACAGGAAATTTGAGAAACAAACTTTCTTTTCCAATTTGTTTTTAGCCCTAAGAGCTCATACATTTTTGGAATTAGTTACCAAGAACTTTTCAGTGAGATCACGTCCACGCAAAAACAGATCTGTTAGTTAATGATAGAGTCAAGAGTCAATTTGATTGGGAAGGAAAATCAATGTTGAAGCAAACTTCTCGAATTTGGTTTTATCCTCTAGAGCTACGACAGTGCTTATATGGTACTTCGGCTCCAAGATTAGGAAAAAAATTAAATTCCATACAATTTGACGACAAACACATAAAGAACTTTGACATTAAATTATAGAACTATGCTCTTTTAATTTGGTTCAAGACTTAACTTCATAACACTTAAGCTTAAAAGATTTAACTTTCTAAATTGAAAAAAGGTTCATTTTAGAAGGAAATTATATGACCATTAAACTTATCAGAGATGTCGAAACGAATTTTGGAAGAAAAAAATCAAGAAATGTTAGTTGCAGGGGCGTACTTAAATTTCTTTTTTATCTCAAGGGAAGAGACATTCAACAATTGAGCTCCAAGGCCTTTATCGAAGAAGGTAGCAGCTAAAAAGGTTGAACTGTCTAAATTGAAAAAAGGTTCATCTTAGTGACAAATTACTTATCGGAGATTTCGAAAAGAATTTTGGAAGAAAAAAATCAAGAAATATTAGTCGTAGGAGCATACTTCAATTTCTTTTTTATTTCAAGGGATAAGACATTCAACAGTTGAGCTCAAAGGATTGTATCGAAGAAGGTAATAGTGTATGAAATTATCCGACTCTAAACTTATCGGAGATCAACAACAGAGTTCTATGACTTAGTTTGAGAAATATAAAATCCTAAGCATCTTATATTTTATTTAGCCCAAAGAGCCGAGGCATTCAGGCCTCAGACTGAACGAAATTTGTCATCAAATGAACGCCTTCTTTCACATATTACGCAACAGTAACAGGATGCTTCGCAAGAAAATGCACTGGCCTAGTAACTGCTGCAAGAGCAAAGCATGAGTATACTCTTGAATAAAGATTCCCTTGTTAACGTAAAGCATCCCTTCAAAAAATTGAAATCTAATCGTGGCCCAGGCCAATATTACGTCTATTTGAAGGTTATAAAAGTAGTAATCTTTGGGCTAAACTTCAGAATACCCCGCAACTCATTTCCGCCTCACTTACATGTGTCGGGAGGCTTTGAAGATCGAGGCATAACACAATAGACGCTATTCTTATTCAATGACACGTAAATGAGTTGCGGGGTATTCTGAAGTTGCTCCAATCTTTGTGTGAAGCCAGGCTAGTCAGACAATCATTTTGATGCAAGCAGAAATTAAAATGTAATATTCGACAAATTCAAGGTCTTTAACTGTCTAAATTGAAAAAAAGGTTCATTTTTGCAACAAAATGATATGACTTTAAAAGTTATCAGAGATTTCGAAAAGAATTTTAGTACGAGCAGGAATTTAAACGCAATATTCGAAAAATTCAAGCTCTTGGATGAGCCCTCGGGCAGATACGAAACATTCAAGGCCAGAGACTTATATCTTTTAAAATGTCTGCAGTTTACTGATAAGCAATCTTTCTAATAACAAGTCTGGGATAAAAAAAATCGGATGATTGATGTAATTTTTACAATTATTCTCAAGTCTTAGAACTAATTTAATAGGCCAAACGGTTGCCATGGTAACTCGAAAGGTCAGAATGATAGATACTACAGTGACAAGGTATTTCGTGAAACAGATAAAAATTAAAAATATTTTTAGTGGAATGAATTCATCAAACGAACACTGCTGAAAACAGCTTAAAGCCACCTCAATCAGAAAGAGATCCAAGAAATCAGACAGTTGAGAAATGTATTCATTTCTTTTTGGCAGTTTTCCTTCATTATTGATCGAGTTAGCTTCGATTTGCAAACGTTTGCTAAATCCAGGTTAGAACGTTCGACGTAGACGAATAAGGTCTTAATAGCGAATTTGTTATAAAAAGCTAATGATCTAACCTTCCCATGTATTTTTTTGCTTCCTTGACTTTCTTGATTTCGAAGTCTTCTCATTTTCATCTTGTTGCTGCCCTATAGGGAAAAAAAGAGACAAATATATTATGAATACGTTCATACTAGAGTGCTTCTCATTCTAAATATTTAACGTCAAAGTCTGGATTGAAAAACTCATTTAGTGTTACTTCATTTTCCTCGGGCAAAATGAGTACGATGATGGTCTCCTTCTTTGGCGAGGTTGGAGTGAAGGAGAACAAGTACGCGAGTGTAAAACACACTTTTATTGGTCAACACATTATAATCCTAAGAGGCAGTTGAAAATATGTACAGGAATGAATAGAAACTGAAATACGTAATATGTACACTAACGAAGTACGAATTTATTTCGTTGCCACTTAAGTCTCATTCAAGAATAATTGTGAAGGCGGCTGCCGCGCGCTTCGAACTTGTCCTACGCTGTTTTATGTGCTTTACGCTTTTCTTTCTGCATTTGACTCTGTAAAATGATTTTACAAAGGCCACAAAGAGAAAGATTAACACTGTATTACTATCCAAGTATATATTTCCAAAGGTTATTTACCTGAAGAGGAGTCGTGATAAAGTGAGAGGAATGAATCCTCGTCATGGTATTTGAACCACTTCATCCAGCTTAAAAAAAAAAAAAACTTGCCGACCTAGACAGAAAGGACAATATCTAAGGTATAGGGTCCAAATGACGAGTTTCTTGACTCTATAGAAGCTAAAAAGACGCTCAAATTTCTTGTAGTTTGAAAGCTTTTTCCACGTGCAAGACTGAGCACAAATATGAATATTAATTTGGAAATTTATTTGTAATTCAAACGAGTTTTCCGACTTCAAAAGGCGGGAAAGTAAGATGCCTCGCTTTAGACAGCTTTTCAACTTATGTAAAGAAGTTAAAAAAGAGAGTTGCAAATATAGTGTTATAATTTTAGAGGTATCAACTCGAACTTAACTGAACTTGAATTAAAAACATCATTTTGTTTGAACAGAATTTTTTAGTCATTACAGAAGTATATGACGTCATTAGCTAGTACTTTGTGATACATCGTTCTTTTTTTCTCACGGAAAATTTTGAGTTAACAAGAGGCTGCTGTTACCCAATCTGCATCAGTGTCGAAACATGTTACAGAAGAAAGAGCTTGCTATTCTATTCTATTAGCCAATTGTGAGCTATGATATGAAATACAGGATACGCAGTAAAATACCAGAGAATAACCTGACCTCATAAAAAATGGCAGTTTATTCAGCTCAATAAGTTTTAAAATCGCGTAAAAGACCTCCAGGTTTCAGCTTCAAGCTTTCTTTAAATACCGCGTAACAAAGTGGCATGTACATACAAACAAACATAGATATAGTTTATCACGTAAACGCGATTTCAGACTAAATAGTCATTTAGTGGCGAGCTCACCAATCCTAACAATTCTCCTTAAAATAATTAGATCTCGGCAAACCCATTGTAACGTTTGACTGCTTTAAAAACGAGCAGCACATCCTTGTCATATCAGATCCTCGTTGAAGGTTGGACAGGGCGGGTTGAAAATATTCAGCTGGAGTGCGCAAGAACGAACTCACTGAGGTAAGGTAGAAATGACTCACCGTTTTTGTTCATTTTCCACGTCTTCATGTTTACGTTAAATGCATGTTAGAATTACTTAGGACAAACGCACTGATTTATAAGAAACTAATAACTTTGAATAGCACCGTACACTTTTGGAGAAGCGTACACTTTGTTTGTTTCGGGTCACGTGATATTGGGCGTGTCCTGGGACGTCATCAACGAGCTCACGCTCCATTTCTACATCAACCGTTCAAAGTAGGTCCAACAACCTCAAATGACGTCGAATTACAGTCAACTAAATTTTCTAGCAACGGGCTGAAAACACAGTGGAAAGAGCCATTGTATGTTGTGCAAGTTTGGTAGAAAATGCCATAAAATATTAGTAGGAAGGCTAATCCTTATATGTCCTCGTCGTTTGGGAGGTCTAGAAAGGTGTATTTTGATCAAGGATGGAGCGAAGGGAAGGAAAAACCACCCATCCCTCCCCCCTTAGTTATGTAAACAGAAGACAGTAGCACAGCTCTGGAAACAGAACGTAACCTTATAAGGGTAGCAGGGGATCAATCGTTTAATCTAAGTTTAATGCATAATTCATCAAAATGAAGAGGGTGAGAGAGTAAATTTTAGGTCAATAACTAAACCACAGCATATGACTGACGTCATACCATAAGGTAAAATGACTCTTAAAGAACATGTGCAACATAACGTTATGTTCTATGCAATTGTTAATCCCAGCATATTCAGTTTAAAGTTGTACTGAAAACAGTAAAAATGCAACAGTTTACTTCAAGAGCACTTAACACAGGTCAAAAATTCGCGACTTTCGCTGAAAATTTTGTTGGCAACACGTTTTTCGTTTTTGTTAATGTACAATCAGTTATAGACTTTATATCTAGAAAATTTGATACCCTGTAGTTGTAAGGCCACATAACATCCCCATGAATGAACCTGTTAAACCTTAGGTGTGAAAAGTGTTTAATTTCTTCTGATATTATAACCCCCGAATCAAACATTAAGGCCATGGGAATAAAGGGAATGAACAAATTGATTACCAACTAAAGAGGCTCTTGATTGTTGGGAAATTCTCATTGTAAACACCATAGGGAAATGCATAGAGAACAGTATGGAGAACTTGCATGTTGATGTTAGAGTGTAAAAGTTGAAAACAAGCACTACATGTACCCTATTCTTTAGTCCACACATGAATGTGTGACTGTCGTTTGGTGGACAAAACTTGCGTGGGCAATGAAGAGAACACATAATCAAAGATAGTCAAGTTAACATCAATCATAAACATCCTTTAATTCAAACTTTTAAGGAAACACACGGCTTGGCCATCTAAATTACACTCTAACAAGAATAACGATTACAGAAATGTAATCAATAAGTTAAAGCCCACAATAAAATATTTACAAAATAATTTACCGTACTCTGACAGAAAAGATTTATGTATACAGCTCTGGCAATAAAACTTTGTATTCTGGGGTAGAAAACTTTTAAAAAGTACTTGTTTTTTGACAATTTTTTCTAGGTACCCCATAAAGGTTTGCCAGCCAGATTTGCATGACTTGAAAGTTCTCCCATCCTAAGAAATAAAAGTTTAATTACTGAAACCATAAATTAGCTTTCAACTGTTAAAACCCATAAAATTAAATAACTTAAATTCCCTCCTCTGATGCAAACAAGAAAAAATACCCAATGAACCATAAAAATCATACATATTATTTACATTATTCAGTACGATAACTTACAAAATATCCCAGTTGTGGTTTTGTTGGTGACTATGCCTACAGGTCACTAAAACTGAATTTTATAACAATAATACAAAACAAATCTTAACTTATTGTGCCCTTTACATTACAGTCATTACATCATCTGTCAACTTACCAAGAGTTCTTTAAAATTTGCTATCTTCTTTTAATCTCTTTCATAAGTTGATGCACAGCAAACTTAACACCATCTTCACCCAATAACATTTTGCCATAAGAAGCAGCCATGTTACGAACCTCTGGGCTAACCACCTTGACAAGGGCTGAACCAAATGATTCAGCGCTGAGTGAGCGTGGGTGCCCAACAGACTCACCGACACCCATCCACATGACTTTATCACCCCAGTATGACTGATCAAACATAAAAGGGCACACAATCTGGGGAACACCACATCTTAGGGCCATACCAACTGTTCCACTTCCCCCATGATGCACTACAGATTGGCATAGTGGAAAGAGCTTAGAATGTGGGACATATTCCATGAGACAGTGGATGTTACAGTTCTGAAAGTTTTTGCACAACATTTCCCATGTTTTAAGGAGATTGGAATTGGGGGATAGTTGCAAGAGTGCTTTTTTCCCACATTGGACAAGACCTGAAAAACAAACAAATGAAAAAAGGATGACTATATAAGACAGAATTTTTCCCAACAACATCTATACTAAATCAAGCAGACAAGTGATAAGAATAGAGAAAATATCAATTAAGAAATTATTAGTTGATCCACTACCAAATTCACCAAACTAACATCATGAGAAATGTATTGCAGACAGTAAGGAGAATTATAAATGAGATCTAAGAGCTAAATTATACATGCATTTAGATCTGTTCTTACTTATGATCAAGGGGACAAACACATAGATATTGTCACCACAAGCAACATTTGCTTATTCACTAGTACATAAAATAAATTGTTTCCATGTTGCTGTGCGCTTGTTCAATAATGGATGACAGAGGAAGCCAAAATGTGATAAGAACAGCAGTGATTCACCCAGCCGCACCTTGTCAGCTGTTACCTTTATTCAATTACTGAACAGGTCCACAACAACATGGATTATATTTGTTAAATATAGACTGAAGTTGTATTCTCAAAACCATTCTTAGGAGGTACTTCTGTGAACAACTCATCCACGAATGTTACATTAGAAGTGAACGAGACCTTATATTCATATATTAAGCATCTCATCAGCAGTAAATTTTGATTTCCTGTAAAAATAGAGAACCTCATACATGATAACCACTCAGTTTTTGGAAAAGTTAAAGTATGTATGTAACTATATAGTATTAACTCTCAAGTTAATAGGAACGGTAGATGTACCTTCATTTAGCACCCCAAGAAGCTCAACGCAATCAACACTCGAGAAAAATCCCAGCTCTTCCATTGAGCCAAACCCAATATATACTGGTCTTTCACCACTCCCCTTAAAGCTGGAAAAGAAATCTGGCAATGTACTGTAACCTGATGCTGGATGGTACACCTTGATGTCATTAATGGGTTCATCTGGGAGTTCCAGGAACCAGTAACCACACAGAACAACACTGCAAATACAAGGAGATAATCAGTATGTGGCCGAATGAGTTCCATCATTCTTAGAGTAGTGGATAGATAGCACAATTCCTTATATTGCTAGGGTGTTTTAAGACTGGGACTTTGCTGGCCACCAGTAAAATCTGAGTGCTTCCTGATTCTTGAAACCCTGGTATAAAGTAAAGACTGAATTTCAGAGGTAGCAAGGGTGATAATTCCAGAGATTTTGCAGGGAAGCTTTTGAGGTTACCAGCATATGGCTTTGTGGGTTTATCTCAGATTACCTTACCTCCTAACAGTGCAACTTACTATACCCTCATAGCACAAACAAAACCCAGTCCCAACCTCTTTTTTGTAACAAAAGATAAACTGAGAAATTGTATTACCAACTGCATGAACCTACTTTTCTGGCCAGTAAGGAGGCTTCTCAATCACTTGTGGGCTGATCCCATACAGAAGGGTGGTAGATGGGTGGAGTCTGTCATCAGGAGTCAGTTCAGCATAAGGGCACACAGGCAGACCAATACTGTCACAGAATTCCCCAAAGTCATCCAAGTAGAGTCTCCACATCCAGTGATCAATGTCACCATAACTCACTTCTCCTAGGAGTTATAACATAAAACTGCTAAGTTCCTCTGTGTGTGCACTTATGTATACAAGTATCCAACAAATGTTTTCTAATTTGTTCTGTTTAGTTCATAAATGGTTTAGGGTTAGTGTAAAAAAATTCACAAAAAAATTTTTAAGCAGCACCTTGTTTTGAGTTCCGAAGTCGATGGTACAAATCAGGATAAGCATCAACAAATTTGCTTTCAAATGTCACGGGCGGAGTTCTAGAGAAAATTAAAGAATGTGAAAGTTGTAATTAAAGGCATCATTGGGTACAAGCAAATAATAGGTTAATATCATAAAAAGTTTTAGTTACATTTTCAAATAATTTGATGTTATTCTTTACCTGGTAACAGCAAATGGAGAAGCTGCAACACATGGTACATCAAAGTATTTAGCAATGAACCATCCCTCGCAAGCAAAGAGGTTAAACACGATAGCATCTGCCCCTCGGCAGGCTCGCAAACTCCCGTGCATCTCAATGAGGCGATCTTGTTGCTGACTCTTGGAGAAACCTCTTCCACTACATACTTGAAGCTTATAAAAATTGCAAAAGTGTTTGAAATAAAAAATAAAGTGCAATTTATATTTCATCATACATAACGATTGCAAACATTTGAACTTGTGCTCCAAAAAGGGTCTGAATCATGAGTACAATGCACACTTGCTATTTTTTTTAAAGGGGTATCTTTGAAAACATCTCCTCTCACCCTAATTGGGCAAGGGGGTTGTGTCAAATACAGTTTTGAGACATGGATGATGACTTAAGGTTTAAATGTAACTTTTTGTGACCCCCTTTTTACCTCACCTAATTTTATTAAACAGGTATTGTTCTAACATTTTGAAATTAATACATGTACAAAAAGTAAAAAGAAAGTGACAAAAACAGAGCAATCGACTTGTGACTTTTATATACACCTTCAAAACATCTATGCTCATTTCTCTACTGACTGATCCCTTTCCTCTTTGAATGACAGAGTAAAACTGTGGTTTCACCCTCACTGAGTGTGCACAGACCACCCCTCCTGTTGGTCCCCAAGTGGGATGTTGGAAAAACATGAGGAAAGTTTGTAAATCACAAGGTGGAGGTGAATAGTTTAAAAAAATTTCTAGTGTTCTCCTAACATCCTGCATGGGTTACTACACTGGTGAACTGATAAAAAGTGTGGTCTATTACTTAAATAAAATAAACTTAACACAAAATACAATATAATTTAGTCTTTTATAGGTTTACCAGTGCAGTAAATGACAGATTTTTACCAATAAGGGTGCTTGTGGTATCTCAGTAATTTATAAATGGGCATAATGAGAATATTACATACAAGGGTATATCCATTTTGACCACTACTATCATAAAATGAAGAAAGCTCTTCCACTGATTTCAAAATGTCTTTCTAAATGAATTAAACAGCTAGTGGCTAAATTATTCCCATGCTAATTAAGCTACCGGCTAGACCTTTCTTATTTAATTATCTTTAGTTCTTGGCTTCACTTGCCTCAACACTTACCTCTAGTTTCTCAAGATTACGAGGCCCACTGTCTTTTCCAAGGTCATCAACAGCCATAAAATCCACATCATTCTTTTTGAGAATGCTGTCAAATTTGAGTCTGTGACATGCATGAGTTGCTAGGGTGCAGTTATCTGTGGGGTTGTTTTGTCTAAAGGAAAGAATACAAAACAAAAGATAGTCGCTCCACTCTTTGGCTCGGCCTTCGCCAAATTAAGGGGAAAGTTATTCATTCGTCACAATTCGGAAACTATGAAAAGAAAAATTTTAAAAAACAACTTCACTCGATCCACAAGGTTATCAAATCTATGTTTTTTGGTAAAAAGGTCAAACCGAAATAAAAATCAAATACCTAGAATGCCTTGTAGAAGACGCCTTCGAGAAAGAAAACAACAGATAAATTATCACGAAAAATGTGACTCTTGCATATTTCCACCTAGGTTAGCTCACCATGGTCAAAAGAGACATATCGAAATGGGACAAGTACATTCTTTTTCAAAACGATATTGATCTAAATAATTCAAAAGGTATTAACACACGCTTGATAGCTTATGTAGTAAAATTTAGAACGCAGATAAACACGAGCAGTCGTTCGAAACAGTGCACCTCTATCAGAGTAAACAAAGCATTGTTTGCATAGCAAGTGGTCTCTGAAAACGAAGGCAATTTTTTTATCATTTTGGGGGACGTCAATCGAAAGAGAATTAGTTCAGGATGTTTACTATTATGCGCGAACATAACCCAAATAAAAGGAAGTCTCCGTTGAAAAACGATAAAACATGAACACGAGTAAAAATATATATTTTTTTACAGTGGTATCATTGTTTTCCTTTTGCTAACGTACACATAACGTGGAGATAAATATATTGTCATCCAAGTGCCAAATATTATTCTAACTCAATACTAAGTACTTAAAACCTAAAATTCACAGCATGATGCTGGCAACAAGCCATAATATTTGACAAATAAGTATCTGCACCGGTGTGCAAAGAGGATGGAATAATTATGAGAATGATAAGCTGATTAGCAAGCACTTGAAAACTTACTTGAAGCCGACGGCAAGTGATAGAACAGGAGCGATATCGCCCCTTGAACCTTTACAGAGGAAAACCACTCTCATTTCTCCTGAATGGTCAAAGGAGCTTCATTGATTTTTGTGTCTAGAAAAGTAATCTACGTACAGACGCCGAAGTGGACGCTAGAAAGAGCGTCGTCTTATCTAATTTGTATACATTCAAATTTCTTTGTTTTGCGCTTAGTAACCAAGCTTTTAAAGAACGCGCGCCAACTTCACACAATCCACGTTCCACGCGAAAACAATCATTTATTGCCCACTGAGAGCTTTTCAGTACATAGAAAAAATTACGCACTTCTGATCGGCTGAAAACGAATGCATTCTCACAAGTGCAAAGTTGTAACACGAGTGCAAAGGCTAGCGCAAATTACAAATAGCGCGCGCTCGCTTTCAAAATTTCGTCTGTCTTGCCTTTCTGTTGTTTTTTATGTACATAACTATTAAGTAAGAGCATGATTACTCATGTATTTTGATTTAATAAGCACATGTAAAGCTTTCAGTGAATAAAAAATTGCTCTTTCTCAACGAGCTCGTGCAATTTTGTTGTCTTAGTCGTCTAAGGGGCGTGAATTTCTCTTATCGCCATTTAATTAAGACCACATTAGTGGTACTCAGTAACTGATAATGTGTTTGCCGCATTTGACCGTGTTTTACCTCGGAAAGAAAAATTGGAATCATGTAGAGCGTAAGGCTTTGGGTCATTACTCTTAAAGATGTATACAATTTGAAATTACAATGTGAACGAGGACAAGGTTTCCTAAGAGCGGTCGTAAATATTCCCATACAAACTCTTAAATTTTCGCCATAACTCTTATTACGCAAGATGATCATTCCAGAGCTGGAGCTTGGGCTGTCTGTGGTCAGATCCATTTCTTTACTTCAAACCATGAGCATTAAGATAAGGAGTCCGTTATCTTTGTTTATCATATAGCTCGCTGCCTCTCTTTCTACTTCAAGTTCGAGGCTTTTCTTTCGTTTTTGCAAAGGTAAACTAAATTATGTATAATGATTAAAAAGTTCTCTACACAGGTCTTTGAAGTCAAGATAAATTTTTCTCAAAAAAAAAAGACCTCCTATGGTCTGAAAAGATAAATAAATTCTCTTAATAACAATGATAATATTTAAGTTTCTTTATACCCAATATTACAGGCGCTATCTCGCGATTTTTTCGGTGGTTTTCTTCGACGTGAAACTGAACTTTCAAACCAAAAAAATGTCAGTGTTATTACTGAAAGATAAAATACACAGATGAAAAATAGAGAACGATTAAGGTTGGAAAGAATAAATACGGATTTTAAATGTCAGTCTGTCAAAAATTCGGACAAAAATTTTTGAAAAAGAAAAACCGTGAGGTAACGCCTTTGGGTGAGAATTTGTTTCATGAAAAGCAATTCACACTAACAAAGTAGGAACCTCTGTTGGAAACTAAAATATAATTGATTTCTATCTTTTAACTATTTTAAAGATATCTTTACAATATCATACTTGACAACGAAAATAACCAAAGTCAATATATACCACATGCACAGCTACTTTTCGCGCGCGCTGATGGGCGATTGATTACCGAGTAATATTCCAAGATGATTACCAAGATGATTACCGATTAAAATTCGAGCAGCCAAGGAGACAAACTAATGCGTAGTTTTATATTTCCGATCATTTTAAGGATTGTGACAGAAATACCAAATTTCGGTTCTTGTGTGCAAGATACTGAAACCATTTTTCACCTTAGAGTAGGTGACAGCGGTGGATATTTACCTTCGAGAAGCGAACTGATGATGTCTTCGGACAAATATCAAAGCAAAGTTCATCATCAAGTTAAGACTATTGTTTTATATCATAAATATACGATGAGCGACTGATGAATATGAAAGTAAAACGTGCAATAAATTGGATCTTCTTTCAGCCAAGTGTTTAACAGCAGTCTGTTTAAAATCTAACTTAGTCGGACTTCAGTACATACCTCTTAAAAACCGACTTCAAGGTCCGCACTCTAGGAAATGGACCGAGTTTTTCCGCTCGAATTGAAGGCCCAGGCACGAGGCGCACGGCCCATAAATCTGAGCGGAAAAACGACGTTTCGCAACATACAGTTTGGACA
Organism: Pocillopora damicornis; assembly: GCF_964200805.1. NCBI lineage: Eukaryota > Metazoa > Cnidaria > Anthozoa > Scleractinia > Pocilloporidae > Pocillopora > Pocillopora damicornis. The sequence continues at coordinate 13,912,916 of NC_142673.1, read as the reverse complement.
ATGAAAACGAGTTTAAGCTATCTACCATATCTCTCTGTTCAAGCGGAGGGAGGCAATATCACTTCAAACTAACTTTTGAATTTAGCGGGACGCGCAATGAAACACGGCCCGCTAAACTGAGCAACCATGGCGCACGTACTAACCGATTGAGAGATAAAATAAATTAAACTTAAGTATTCATGTAGCAAGTATCGTTACCCTCACTTACAAATTAAAAGTTTTTGATGCAAAATGTATACGTTGAGGCCTCGAAGGTCAATAGGCGGATACCATCTTCTTTACATGGTAAAATCTTGAATCTAGTCACTATTATGCATCTATTATGCATTGAGATAAACCAAAAAGTGCTACGTTTTGTTTACTCTCCTGAAAGAAGAACCATGTCTTTAACCCTTTAAGTCCCAAGATCTCATTAGAAATTCTCCTCACTGTCTGCTATATAGTTCTTCTAATGTTAGTTTGGAGAATTTGGTATTGGATGAATTTGTAATCACCAAACTGATATTTTTCTTTATTCTCATCACTTGTCTGTTTGATATTGTATTGATATTGTTAGGAGAAATTCTGTCTTGGTCACTCAAGGGAGTTAATGGGTTAATTATATCCATATTCATTTGCAATCATCAGTTCACTTTTCACCTGACAGCTACATGACCTCGTTTTAACCCTCTACACTCTTAAATCAGTACGCATATTCCTCATACTGATCTATATACATTTCCTTAAATGCTGACAAAGAGAATTTGTTTCATAATCAAGAACTTCTTCATGTAATCATTTCCTTTATCCTTGCAACATTAATGTGTGATTCTGGGTTGATATTGTAAGGAGAAATTAGATGTTAATCACTCTAAGGGGTCAAAGGATTAATATCTATTAATTAAACTCCCAAAACACCCAACGGTTTGTTACCAAATAAATTCTTGTGGAAAACGCACAACTCAAAACGCCCTTTGAAAAGTAACGATACTATTTAGTTCTTTGCGCTCGGATATGTCTGGTATTGCGGAACTCGATTAGTTCTAAAATCCAGCACAGCCTCGTGAGGAAGAGCAGCCCTTCGTGGGTAAAAGGTGTAGTTCAAAGGATAATTAAGCAGATTTTCAACAGACGACATGTAAAGATCAGCAAACCGTACTAAGCGGCGAGTGAAATACGTCGAGTTGGTGTATGTCCGAAAAACACTTCCAAATCTGGGGTTAAACAGCGCTTTCAACTTCAACCTGCAATACAATAAATCCATTTTTAAGTTTCTTTGTGCGTAGCGACCACAAAATGACACCGGAGAAAACATTAAAATGAAAAAAGATTGTAAGAAGGAGTTTCCACATATTTTGTCTCCTACACTATTCAAATGCAGGGTACAATGTGTGTATGACTGCGCAAACGCAGGAGAATTGTCAGTAAATTCACCAGAATTACACAATGTATGGCTGCGCGAACGCGGCAGAATTGTCAGTGACTTTCATATGAGTTTTTCTTACTTGAGTTCTCTTCTTTCTCGTTTCCATTCGTCAGTAAGTTGAGCCCGTTTGCTGCTTGGAGGAAAGGCCTGTCGGACAATAGGTAAACTTTAATTTGTTTGTAACAGTTCTGACGATTTGCTAGGTACAAGAGTTATAAGATTATTAGTGCAAAAAATTATGGATTCTTACGGTACATCATTACAAAGTGAGATCTTACACTTGGACAACATTAACCCTAAGTGAAGCTTTACATGATAGCTCTACCGAGTAGCCTCTTCACATTACAGTTTATTGTACCTTTCCTAACCAATACGATGTTCACATGGTTAAAGAATTGTTACAGCTTATTTTACAGCCAGACGACAAATACAACCCTGCTGATGGGATCTGATCACTAAAGTGCGCTACTGACGTTTAGCCCGCGGGAAGGCACTGATTATCAGTGCTGCAAGACGCGCGTTTCTCCGCCCGTGAGAAGATTGGAGACGAGTTGACTTAACCCCTTGCAAACCTCTGCTAGCTCGCATTCCTCAAGAGCTCATACTCTCTTAGAGATGAAGAAACGCACATACTGAAGCGCTTATAATGAGGACCTGTTCGCAAGCTGCTGACCTTCAGTTGGAGGATTAAATCTTGAAGATTGGTCAGCCACACCACAGAACGCTGAAACTCCAGTGAGTTGCCGTTCTTGATTTCACTCTGCCAAAAAAAAAGGGAAAATAACAATTCTTAACGTGAAGTAGATTAATGATTACCTTCACAAGCTTTACTTCAAACAGTAGGGAAATACTGTTGCTTTGTCACGAGAGTGAAGAAAGTAAAAGTCCGAGTCTCCACCTGATCTAAACGCATAGCAAGTAGAAACAAGACACACGAGAGAAAAAACATATGTAGGTAATATAGAATTAACCGCTTTTTTTTTAGTTTTATTTTGGACGTTAACTATTATTGCTGTACAATATAATTGAAATTTAAGCCAACTGGTAAGCTATCGGAAGCCTGTCGGTTACAAGTCGGCCGACAATCGGCCAACAGTCGGTAGAGGGAGGCTGCTCTTTTCAATTATCCATATGTCAGTAAGAAAAGCTGATCGCAAATACCTCTAGTTCCGGGATGATGGCCCCAGTTCTCCACCCATGGTGAAGAACAGGATCCTAAAATAGACATAATAAACAGGAAAAAGAATTTCAGAACACAAAGAGCAATTTCCAACGAGTAAAGAAAACAGGCCCCCATTTAAACCAAAAGATACCGGAGTATGATTCATGACTACGGATAGAAATCTAATGAATTGGTTTATCTTTCTTCTTGGTTTATGTCCGAATGTTTATATAAAATTGAAAATAATTATAGACAATCCAACTCACTCTTAAATCACTGTAAACATGATCACCAAAGTAGAGCACATTTGGACCGTACCAGCCAGTAAACTTTATGAACTGCTCAATATTTCCCTGAAACATGATTTTGATAAGAAATGAATAAACAATTTAAAAAAAAAAATTCAAACGTGCAGGCTGGCAAGTATGGTATGGGAAACAGACGTTCTTAAATGTCACTCACTTCAATATAAACTTGTCCTTTACACAAAGCTGAAACCTTCTGCCACATTGGACGATATAGTCTTGTGTCCACGCATCTAAAAGGTCTGTAAATCAATTTAATGTTGATCAGATCAATCAGAAACTAAATGTTAATCCACAATAGATACTTTCATATCCTATAACCATTTGTGGAAAAAAACCGTAACCTTTTATACCCTAATATCAGTATGCATATTCTCCTTACTGTTCCCTATACATTTCCTAAGGTTCTCACAAAGAGAATTTTTTTACCAAAAAAAAAAAAAAAGGGCTTCTTTAGTTGGTGATCATTTCCTTTATTCTCATGACCTTAATGTTTGATTCAGGGGGGACACTGTAAGGAGAAATTAGACACTTGTCACTATTGGGGGTTCAAGAGTTAAGGAGGAAATTCACTCTGTTAAGTATTAAGTATCTGCTTGTTTCCTTGAGGGGAAAAAAACAAGAATGTGAGCAACAGTACTGTAATGTTAATTACTGAAACCAGCAGTTGGGAGCCATTGCAGTCTCCACTCTTCCCTTTGACCAAATGGATAACTGTAATTGTTTGTTTGGAGGAAATAAAAATTAAATTGCACTTGAAAGCAACACAATACCCACCTTGATGCCTGCTGATGATAAAAGGAAGGCTTGCGAGCTTGTGTTATAACAACATCAAATAGATCACGCCATCCTTTACCAATCATGTGATCCATACCTTTCTTCCTAGTTGTGGAACAACAGAAAAAAAGCATAAATACCGACTCTGCTACATACAATTAAGGATTATTTCAGGTAAGCCCACACATATCTAAGGGACTCTTTTAATAGTCTCCCAAGAAGACTGTTAGAAAACACATTTGAAACTGCACACACTGCAGGCCTATGGGTAAATAGGATTAATGAAAGTTGCCAATATTTTTTAATCCAAAGCCAGGAGTAAAATATTCTACAGGGATCACCACTGAGACAATTCTGCACATCCACATTTGTGGTGTCCACAGGTGTACAAAAGTACAGTTAGGGCAGCAATGCAAGCTTTGATAAGTTTCCAATCTTAGCCTATTGAAATACACTAACAGCCAGTTGAAAGTAAAGCCTTACAAAAAAAATTGCAGTCTCTTTATGTAATCTCTAAATTTTGATTATTAGTAAGTACTTACACAAACTCAAAGCCACTGTTGGTGATTAAGAAAAGCATTTTCCCTGACGAAACAAGTCTCTGGAGTAGTTCTCCCAGATGAGGGCTCTTCTTAAGGTATTTATCTATCAAATAAAGTCACCAATTTAACATTTCACAGTTACTGTAACACATATATTACTCAGCATTCCCCTGTTTAAGTGGTATACAACTCAGCTATTGATTAAGAGTTGTGCTTTTTATAATTTTGCTGATACTTATTTTGGTACTCATTCATTGGCAATATTTAAATGGGCTGGCTCAGTTCTGCTTAAGGCTGGTTCAAATGAGGGCCTGTAAAAACAGTCTTAATATAACAAAATATTATAATAAAATACACAAACAAACTCAAAACACAAATTACAATTGTGCATATTAAGGAGCTGGAAAATGATGCAAATTTTTTTTCAGGCATCACCCTAATATCATCCATGATGCTACTGAAGAACAACATGCAACTCCCACGAGTGACCAAGACAAAATTTCTCATCATAGTATCAATACAATATCAAGCAGACAAGTGATGAAAATAGAGAAAAATACTAGGGGAATATTAGATGATCCAATACCAAATTCTTAGAACTAACATAATTAATATCAATTAAGAGATTCTTTAGCTGGTGATCATCTCCTTATTCTAATGACCTTAATGTTTGAATCAGGGATGATGTGGTGGGGAGAAATTAGAAGCTTATTGCTCTCGGAGTCAGAGGGTTAAAATAATATTGATCAAGATGATACCATATCCCTTCAATACTTTACCTATATCATTTATGACTGCCCGATACATCTTTCCTGATTTGTGAACATTTTGCACTGCTTGCTGGATTAAGATAGAGAAACATTAATGTGAGTGCCATCTGTTTCAAACCTTTCAAAGAAAAATGTGAGAGACACTATTTGAAAGTCTCTCCTTTTTCCTAACAAAAAAACCATTCTTTTATTGTGTATTTTTTTCATTTTTTTGTTTTTTTTTTACTAATGTGCTGTTCTATTTTATTTCAAAACATCAAGCGAAAACTTAGACCATAAAATTCAAGAAAATAAAGGTTTTTTATCAGCTTATTTTAACTTCCCTCTCAAACAATAATAATGCTATACAAAGAATGGCTTCAATTCTGAAAGAAAATGTTCCTTCTACTCCAGCAGCCACAGGTATAATTTGTAGAATAATCATCACAGTGATAGTAGATCTATCATGGAGACCTTTAAAAATAATATTTTGGGTTCAAAAATTTAATGTTGAAATTTATGTTCATCAGAAAATAAAGTGTACTGCTGAAGCAAGTACTTGTGTGACAATAAAAGAACAAAGAAGAGATGTGGCCCTATCATTCAAAGCTTTTCTTTGTGATTAAAACAATTCCTAATGGTTACTTACCTGACAGTCACGAAACAAATACTCTGGATCATAAGGGATACCTCTTTGTTGGAAAAACTGTGGCAAAACAAACAAAAATAACAATTAATGTATACATAACAGTAAATTCCAAAAATGAAAAAATTGTTATGCCCTACTGAAAGAAATCGTTCTATTCTACAATAGCACCCAGCCTTCAACTAAAGTCACTGAGCACCATACTGATCATCTGAGCCAACTAATTTCCTAAGCATATCCTTGCTAAAGTGAATAATTTCTAAGACTGGTGCTATGAGGTCCAAAAGAACAGTCTCTAATGTAACTATTATCTTACTGAGGTAATTATGAAAAACAACTCCTTAGAAAAATTTGTGGGCCAACTAACAGCCAACTACTAGTAACTTAATTGTAGAAAAACTGATAAGGACCACTAAACACCTCAATGACATTGGATATGAGGACCATCTCTGGATATGAAAACAGATCAATCATATGATGCATGGTCCGCCTTGGGCCCTAGTAAAATCACCAAAAAAAAAAAAAGCTGCATCAGTTCAGATCATATATCTACCCTGCAGGTTGAAATGATTTCAACTTAATCAAGTTTTGCTTTGTATTTTTCTTTCTTTAAGGATCATGAAATGTTCCTTGAATAAGAAAAAAAAAACAACAAACAAATAAAATTAGATTACAATCATTTTAACCTGACATCCAGTGAGTCACCTATTCACAGTTTCTGATCCTCAAAACATACTTACATTGAGAAAATTGGAAGGGTTGATCTTTGTTATGGCGAGATGTGTTCCTTCGTAAATTTTAAACACTTCATCATTGGGTACAGGTTGTAATCCCCTACAATTCAATGATTCAAATTTCAGCATACGATGACATTGATTGAGCTGCAGTTTGCTTATATGACATTAAACCCAAAATTGTTTGTACATAAGGAAGTAATAAATTACACTAGATTGCAAAAACTATGCACCAAAAATGCATAATCCATAAATGATAAGACCAAACAGCTTTCTGGCAAATTTTCACACAGAGACATAATCAGTAATTCACTTGTCTCATTATCAATGTAAAATCTCTCTCTATGGTAACCTTTTTCTCTATGGGAAGCTTAGATAGCTTCCACCAATCACCACGATCAACTAATGATGGGTAGCAAAGGGGTTATGATCCTGTTTCACACACAGATTTTTCAAAAATTCACTTGTCATGTATATAAACCCTTTGTCACCCTTCTAATGGTGATTATTGTTTACAACTGGTTCATAAAGCAGTAGGGTCTCATTGATCATTTTAAATGCTCTTTGGGTGTCAATGTTTTTGCATTTGAGTGCATACACTAACACCAACATTAACCTTACCTATAAACTGAACCCAACATAATGTTGTGGAATGCATCAACTTTGAGCAAAAGACCCTGAGAATTTGAGAAACCAACCCTTCAATGTTAATTATGATTTAAAGTCTGACTGGAAGTAAGAGACATTTTTATCATGACCAACATAGTAAGGTGAAAAAAAGGTGATTGCATTGGTTGCATTTGAACAAAACAACTCAATGGTTACCTTGTATGAATAGGAAGCTAACTTTTCAAAAAAGCGTTGACAAGGGGGTTTTCTGCAAGTGCCCATATCTAACATTTTATTCCTCATTTGTAAGACAATGTTTTCAAAAATAGCTTTCTTGTTGCCTTTCCTGTTCAGAGTAACAAAACCTTTTTCATTTGTTTTTGGTTCAGCAAAAGATTTAAATAACACAGGAGAAAGCTGGTCAGAGTCTCACCAAGTTTTTAATGCCCTTTCTTTAAAAATCTAACCACACATTGACAAAAACATTTCAGGGGATACATTTCTCTGATTACAGAAAACCCCGTACCAAAAATCAGTTACAGGAGTTACAAAGTTTTAGTAAGTAAGAGTAAAGAGGGCGAGTTTCTAAAGAAACTTTGGTGCTGTGTCTGTGGGGCATTGTTAGATAATGGTTTTATCAAGTGGGCTGAGGATGTAAATTAGACACCGTAAAGAGTTTTCAAAGCCAACATTTCAAGCATTAGCCCTTTTTCAGAGCAAATGAAGAAGGACTAGCCCAATAGGTCTGGTTGAGAAACTCTTTACAGCAGCCAATTTACTTTAATGAGAGTAGTTTTAAGCACTAGTGGTTGACACATTGGTTTTTGAGTTGAGAGTAAAGGATCCAAACCCTGACCTAGCCTTTGTGTTGTACTTGCAGAGGGACCCAGAACTCTCACCCTATCTCTCTCCACCCAGGAGAGTATAGGGGTACAAGCAAACTGTCAGGAAACCCCTGGGATAAACTAGCATCACATCAAGAAGGGTGTAGCATGATTGAAACTCAGTTTTTACGGAGAGACCCTGAATTCCAACAGCGTCTCTCTCCATCAAGCTACCAGCAAACTGTCAGGAAATTCCTTCTAGAGACAAGCATTACATCAAGAAGGGTGTGGTGATACTCCTGGCCACCCTGTGCTACTGAAACCCAAATCAACTATGGCAGTATTGGCTCTCTGGCTCATAAGCTGAATTTTCTTTTCCTTTGAACACATGTGAAAAAAAAGCTCAAGATTCCTGTATCAATTTAGCCATAAAAGAGTCTTCCATGTCATCAGTTAAATACATACACTGCTGGTGTCAAAGTGAAGTCCTCTAATGGCAAAATGAGGGTCATACTTCATGACTTCAATCCCTCTTGGATACTTGAGATTAAAAGAATATTCAAGAAATTATTATTTATACATGGCACAATTACTAAAGAAAATGAGGTTAGTAAGATGTATTTATTTTATCTCTGGGTTCAAATCCAGGTGGAAGATTTCAATTAGAACAAACTTTTGAATTTAGTGTGCCATTCAGTGAAATATGGTGTGCTAAATTGACTAATCATATTGCACATACTGTTACAATTATTTACTGCATGCTAAGTGACAATTGTTGAATAATCCTTGAGACAAAGTTGAAGGAATTATTCAACAATAATCAATGAACTTAAGGCAAATAATTGTTCTAGTATAACTGCTCAGGTGCTTTCTTATTCTGTTGTTGAAACCATTCTGTTAAAATTGTTCTTATTTTTTGTACTGAGATAAGCAGACAACCTCCACTAGAATTTAACAGGTTTATTTGATTCAATCAGCCTAAACTTTGAATCTCTCTTTTGAAAAGTGTTAGGCATCTTCTGCACTCTTTGGAATTGAATTTTTTTATATCATGTTGATCACTTCCTCCATAACATTGACAAGACACCAGACAGCCATTTGAAATGCTAAACACCTTGAGTGAGGTAATTATGGCAAGATATGACCCAATCCTTGACCAACCAGAGCACGTGCATCTCTATAATCCCCAGAACAATTTCACAAAAGGCTACTAATGAATAACAAGAAGAAGTCCTTGGCTCATAAAAGTCTTAAAGAAATTTGGGTGGACATCATCTAACAAAGAATATGAGCTAAACTTACGCACAATAAAGAGGTATTGAAAACGGTATGTAGGTAATGTAACACACCCAGGATAAGACTTCAATTTCAATTTTTTTGTGTCAGTAACACAGTAACTGACAACACAGCAAAATTAAATATCCTTCTCTATACTTGGTTTGACTGTTCTGCGGTAAAATTTGTGTTATTTATGGAAAAGAGGGTAAGGTAGCTAAGACTAAATGTCACAATATTTATAAAAAAAAACACCTAGGAGGTTTTCCCAAATTGATGGGAGCTACTGAGCATATCCTTCTGTCACTTTTTCCATGATCAATATAACATAAGATTTTATAGGGAAGTCATGAACACAGTTATGCTCATTTTTGGGATCTTGCAGACAATTCTTCTAATTTATGTTTCTTTGATCATCATCACTCAACAAATTTCATTTTGACCTGTGGATTAAAGTCAAATTAAACAATAATCCTTGTAGATGAGCTGCAGAATAAGCAAATGCAGAAAAGAAGCCTAAAAAACATTCACTGAACTTTCATTAAATTATGACCACGGTTTCCACTGGAAAGAAGAATCCTCTTAAAAGTGCCCTGCTCTCCACATGCAGCTTCATAACTAAATTGGTAGAAGTGCCCAACTACACGTAGTATCTGGGAGGCACTGCATTTTCTCAGGTTTCTTTTCTGCAAAATTACTGCTTAACCCTTTAACTTCCAAGATCTAACTGTTAATTTTCCCTTCCAGCTGCCACACATTTACTTATAAATTTGTGACAAGAATTTGGTGTTTGATCAAGATCAACTTCCACCTGATAAGTTTGAGTATTCTCATCACTTGTTTGCTGGATAATGTATGGATATCATCTTAATCACCTCTGGGAGTTAAAGGGTTAAATTGCAGCTCACCTGCAATGATCATTGCTTCAATTGATACATTCTTTGGTTAGCTAGTACTGAGTTTTTGGCATCACATCAAGATCATATCCTCGACTTGATCAACTTTTCTAAATTCAGCTCAGCATTACCTATTTATGCATCACAGATTGTGTATTGAAATTAAAAGCGTAATGTTATTATTCCTACCCCATATGTAGAAATCAGCTCTTTTACTGCCAGATCATAAATGAGGTAGTGAAGTGTGTTAGAGTAAGAGGCCAGTGTGTAATCATAATCAAACCCATACACTTCAATATGCCGAAGGCCAAGCTCATTATTGGCAAAGATCGTTTGCTCATCTATGAGGGTATAATTTTTTGACTCTGAAAAAGAAAAAATTGAACTGTCACTCTGATATACACGACTACAGTTTTAGTGAAGGGTTATCACAGCTAAATGCCATTATATAATGTTTCAAGTTTATACATGGAGAAATTCACAAGAGGAACAGTAGGAGTACAATGAATCGTGTCAGCTGTATATATGATAAAGTGCAAATAAGTATGATTTTACACACAGCTTTAATTCAACCAGACATTCCACTCCGCGAGCTAACGAGTTAAACTCTGAGGTAACTGTGAAGCTTTCCAATCTTAGTTGTTCCAGGCAAGGATGCAAATACCCGCTAACTAAATGCAACGCTATTGAAAACATGGACTTGTTCACAAAACTACTTCGGCTCAATGGTAACATAATTTACCATTTATGAAGCATTTCCGTTCGTTGTACACACTTTCCAATTCCTCGATAGTCCTCACAGCTTTTGTGTGAACCTCACCACGGGCAACTTGAAAACAAGCAAGAAATTTAGGGGTACGTTGAACATAACCCCTAAACAGGCGAAAGCCCGCCATGTTGGACCATGTTGTATGACAACCACCTCGTCCGGGTGACCCACGGGCTTGTCAGGGAGGAGAGGGTTCGTTTCTTTGCTCGAAAGCTGCATTGATGTTTGCGTTTGCTTGTTGTTATGAGTTGTTTCGATTCGGTTTTGCTTTTTTTAAAAGAAAAAAAAAATTATCGTATTAGCACATCAACTTCCCAGAGAAGAGTAACTTAAATCCTTCGAAACGAAAAAAGGGGGAAAGGTTTCAGCACCCACAGTAAACTAGACGACATATCGATAAACCATGCTCGCTCCGATTGGCCAAAGAGGATCACTGAGTTTCAGGAGGAACAGAGGGGGAGTCAGTCGTCGTACATAGAGTATAAAAGGTGGACTATAGAACATTGATAGCCGGTTAACTACCAATCAGGGGAGATCATAAGAATTTTTCAGAGTCTTGCCGGGCCTCTTTATACAGAGGTAGGGGACCCCAGCTAGGCGAGGTAACCCGCCCAGCCGTGGTCGAAAAAGAGCCCGCGTTTACAACAACCCCAGGATTCCGAGATAAAGATTCGCGAGTTTGTTATCGCACTTGCAATTAGGGAGTCGAAGATGTTATTTCAGCGACGTGTGGTGAATCGTTGCCGAAAAGCCGTGATTTATTTTCCAATAAGATTTGGAGCACTTTCAAAGCAGTAATGCGCGACATCGACTCTCGTTTACGATCGATTTGTATATGTAAAAGAAGCATGCAGCTTATATTGAACTACACCGATTGCATGTTTGAAACAAAAGGTTCGATGCAATTGATAGCCTGACTGTCCATCGTGAGACAAATAATTAAATATACATCATCCACAAAATCTTTTTCTACAACAAAAGGATCAACTGTCAGTTACATCTATTGTCACTAACTGTACAAACAAAACCTTTGTCTCGGTCGCGAGTATGAGTTTTTGGTAATGTCCTTAATCCTAAAAATTACAATTTCCTCGATGGTGATTGGTTTAAAAAAAAAACCCATTTTCAACCATTTCACTTGACGTAATGTTATCGGACAGTTTCTTATCGGACAGTTTCAATAAGCCAATCACATTCAAAGTTGTAGTTTGAAAATCAACCAATCACATTCCCTTTGATTGTAGTCAATTTCAAAGCTACATGAAACAATTTAAACCTCCTTTGCCAGTCTTTTCATGCAATTTTTCCTTTCTTTCATAACTTGGCTATCCTTCTTTTCTCAGAAATTGTAATTTTTTTCATTAATTGGTAATAAGACTTCGTGTGGTCCAATTCGGTCTGTAATCATACTCTTGATAAGCAAATCGGACTCCCGCTACGCAGTCGTCCGATTTTGTTATCACTTGTTAGATAACAGACTACTCAGTGCCATTTACCATTACAAAATTTTGATGTGCAACCGTACGATTACACAAGCTTGACACGTGACCGTTCACGCGAAACATCCACAACGAATTTTTGTGACGTATTACCGAGAATTTTTTTTCAAATATGGAAAAATAGCGTGTGTAGCGTTAGTTAGCTAATTATAACATTACTGAAGATGAAACTGCGCTGTCTCCGTGATTTCTATTTTATTTACGTCTCAAGCATAGCGAGAAAAGGCAGACGAAAGTTCCTATTCCAGAAACTTCGAAAAAGAAGAAAAGAACTTGCTTAATCATGCTATCGAAGTTTCTATAAATAGAGAGATTACGAAATAGTTAGAACTTTCCAGAAGATGCTAGAAAGTTTCAGAACGAGGCTCAACTACTATAAGAGCGAAGCCCATGTGCTCGTCAACCGTCACACGGAATACGTAAGCCGCGAAGTTCTGAACTAACGTTTATTATCTCCCCAGTCAAATTTTTGCACCAAAGATGCCTGGAACCCCAGCTATAGGAATCGATCTTGGTACTACGTACTCGTGCGTTGGTGTAATGCAACATGGAAAGGTTGAAATTATCGCTAATGATCAGGGTAACAGAACAACTCCTAGTTACGTCGCTTTCACCGAAAATGAAAGACTCATCGGAGATGCGGCGAAGAATCAAGTCGCCCTCAACCCCACGAATACAGTGTTCGGTGAGTCTTTTTCTCTAGCGTTTTAGCTAACATTAAACCTTAGTGCGAGAGAAATATTTTTCATTTTAAAAGTAGAAATGCTTGCGTGGGTAAAACCTGTGTCCGCCATGTTGGTTTTCAATATGCTTACGAAATCATTTCTGTTCTTGCAGACGCAAAGCGTCTAATCGGGCGAAAGTATGACGAGGAGTCTGTCAGATCGGACCAGAAACACTGGCCTTTCGCGGTGAGTAATATTATCTCCGTGTAAGCTACGCCTGAATTTGTAAAACGTAAATTTGAAGTTTCTTCGGCCTCCTCAGGAAGTAGTTCGATGGTAATTGTTTTCACTTTCACTTTCAGGTAATCAATGATGGTGGTCGACCAAAGATTCAAGTCGAATACAAAGGCGAGAAAAAGTCCTTCTTTGCGGAAGAGGTAAGCGTGTCTTGGGTTCATTCGTTTAAAAGTCACATAGGGATGGTTTTATTCGTATTGCGTAATCTGACTAGTCGTCAACCACGCGCCTTCATCGTGTTCATGTGTAATTTTTTTATTCTCTCTATTAGATTTCCTCCATGGTTCTGACCAAAATGAAGGAAACTGCAGAGGCTTATCTTGGGTCCAAAGTCACCGATGCAGTTGTCACTGTTCCGGCATATTTCAATGACTCGCAGAGACAAGCCACGAAGGATGCCGGTAAGCTGTCAACACGCAACGGCAATCAACTCCATTTAACCTGTTGGAAGTAGTTGTGCCTTCTTCTCTGATACTACTTTCGTTCCTCTACACTTGCGTTTGTTTCCAAGGTTATAAGGAGTAGGCTTTTTGGGGGGGGTTAAAATCTTTGAGCATGCGTAGCGGGGATGTACAAAGTTCACCTTCCACGTGTTTTTTCTACTCTCTTATTCTCACCCACACCCTTGTGGCGGTAGAAGAAGCAAATTACGTCACGAGACCGTACGAAGAGATAAAGTAACTTAACCCATAGCTCCTAGATTAGATTTGTAATTTTCTTCACTGTTAACCATACTATACTTATAATGTTAGTTCAGAGAATTTAGTATTGGATCAACTAATTATCCCTAAATTGATGTTTCCTTTATTCTCATCACTTATCTGGTTGATATTGTAATGAGAAATTCTTTCTTGGTCACTTGTGGGAGATGAAGGGTTAAGTTAACTAGGCTTAATTTTAAATTCTGAAAATGATGGTTTCTTGGTGTGAAGTTACATTCTTTTAATCTAAAACGTTTCACCAATTTTGAGTGCCTAAAATCTTGAACATAAAATTTCTTCAATGATTGTAAAAGCTTGAATGATTGGCCACCTAACATGTCTTCATTGGTGTTGTGAGGATGCCTTACAAGTTTTGTCATGATTATCGTTTATTTTGTGTCATTTTATTTATTTTCTTATGTTTTTTTTCCTCTTTTTTCCACAAATTTTGCTTGGAATGTTTTTTAAGGTATCTATGTTTCTCCCTGTTGATAACCTTTAGCAAGAGAAACAACAACCAACTTCTGTGTTTTAAACTTATTCCATGTATTAACTTTTGTAGGAGTCATTGCTGGCCTTAATGTTCTTCGCATAATCAATGAGCCAACTGCTGCTGCCATTGCCTATGGTTTGGACAAGAATGCTGCCAAAAACACAGAGCGTCATGTTCTCATCTTTGATCTTGGTGGAGGTACCTTTGATGTGTCTGTTCTTACAATTGATGATGGCATCTTTGAAGTGAAGTCAACCTGTGGTGATACCCATTTGGGAGGTGAGGACTTTGACAATCGTATGGTTGATTACTTCAAGAAAGAATTCCAGAGGAAATATAAGAAAGATATCTCGGGCAACAAGCGAGCCATGCGACGGTTGAGAACTTCTTGTGAAAGAGCCAAGAGGACCCTCTCTTCAAGTCATCAGGCCAATATTGAAATAGACTCTCTTTATGAGGGCATCGATTTCTATGAGCCATTCAGCCGTGCAAAGTTTGAAAAAGAAAATGGAGACCTTTTCCGCGCAACTTTGACTCCTGTTGAGAAAGCTCTGAAAGATGCAAAGTTGTCAAAGGAAAAAATTGATGAGATTGTCTTGGTGGGTGGCTCTACTCGCATTCCCAAAATCCAAGAGTTACTCAAAGATTACTTTGATGGCAAAGAGTTAAACAAGAGCATTAACCCTGATGAAGCTGTAGCTTATGGTGCAGCAGTACAGGCAGCCATCTTGCATGGAGACAAGAGTGAAGCTGTGTCAGACCTGCTGCTTCTGGATGTGGCTCCCTTGTCTCTGGGTATTGAGACTGCTGGAGGTGTTATGACAGCACTCATCCAACGCAACACAACAATCCCAACAAAGAAAAGTCAAGTCTTCACAACATATGCAGACAACCAACCTGCTGTTTTGATCCAAGTGTATGAAGGTGAACGTAGTATGACCAAAGACAATCATCCACTCGGAAAGTTTGAGCTCACTGGCATTCCTCCTGCTCCTCGTGGTGTTCCGCAAATTGAGGTCACATTTGATGTTGATGCCAATGGAATTATGAATGTTTCTGCTGTGGACAAAAGCACTGGAAAAGAAAACAAGATTGTCATCACAAATGACAAAGGTCGATTGTCCAAAGAAGACATAGAGCGCATGGTGAAAGAGGCTGAGAAGTTTAAAGACGATGATGACAAGCAGCGTGACAAAATTCAAGCCAAGAACTCTCTAGAGAGTTATGCTTACAACATGAAGAGTACAATTGAAGATGACAAAGTTAAAGACAAGATCAGTGAAGATGACAAAACGGTTATCTCCAATAAATGCAAAGAAGTCATTGACTGGTTGGATCAAAGTGATGGAGCCTCAAAGGAAGAGTTTGAGAGCAAGCAGAAGGAGCTTGAGAAGGTGTGCAATCCCATCATAACCAAGCTCTACCAGGGTGCAGGTGGAGCACCTGGTGGAATGCCTGGAGGTGGAATGCCTGGAGGTGGAATGCCTGGAGGACCAGGTGGCTTCCCTGGAGGACCAGGTGCCACACAGCAAGGAGAATCCTCAGGTCCTACCATTGAGGAAGTAGATTAAGTTTGATGAACTTACCTCTCCAACTTTGTTTACAGGATATGTGCACTAGCTTATACTGTTGAGAATTTAACCAGTTAACTGTTTGAGTTACTGTCTTAGCAACAGTAGTTTCATTACACTATGTATCCTGCACATGTAAGAGCCAAAGAATAAAAGGTTTTTATTCAAGAAAGACTGTGCAAGACATTTTTGGGGTCACTGTAAAATTAAAGTTTTTGGCTCACATCTGTTTTCTATGTTTCTTGAGAGCTCTGTATGTGTCCTACACATACACAATGGCAGTATAAAATTGTACCACCATTGATCAGCAAAGACAGGCACATCTAAAAAACCTTCTGAGTAAGGTACGTTGGCCTATGGAAATTCATCACTTCCAGAGTATATCAGGTTACTGGTAACTCAAGGTCGAATTAGTTGCAAGGAATGATAATAGCAGCATGTAGTGAAAAGTTAGTGTACCCCAGCTATTGCATCATGGAAAATTAATGAGGAAGGGTGGTGCTCCTTCACTGTGTTGGAAAGACATGTTTAACATCTTGAAGTAGAGCGCATTTAAACGTAATGCTCAGTGAGCAGGTCTCTTTTTGCATGACACACAAAGTGCTTCTCCTTGGTATGAAATAGTTGACTGCCCATAGGAAGGTGTAAAAGGTGACTCGTAGCACTGCATCCATCAACTCCATATCTTTTTTTCTCAAATGATCACGTCTAGTAATGCCCAGTTAAACCAATGTCTACCTAACTATTGAAGATGGACAAATTTCTTGCTTTGGTTGCAATTCTTTCTCAATGTTTCACTCAGATTGCCATGCAAAAAGGGTTAACCAGTAATGAATGATGTGCAACTTCACCCTTATGTTAATGTCTGACTATATGACCATCCTAAAAAAACAAGTGCACCACAAAAGAAAGCAACTTTGAAAAGACAGAAAGAAAATCTGCCCACTCTGTCAAAGGTGTATGATTTTGAGGAGGTTGGTATTCTTTAGAAGAGGACCCAGTCACTGTAAAAGATGACCATACATTTATTAAGTTCTGAGTGAGACTAAAGTATCCATAAGAGTTAACCCAACATTCACAAAAATCAGTAGTTTGTATATTTTGTGATTACACCTTTGTTCCTTTCATTTTGCTTCCGATTGTTTTATTTTTTTTCTCAGGACAACCCATCATTTCTGAACACAGCTAAGGTATTTTAAATAGCTTGAATAACATCCTCAGTCCTGTCTCTTTCATAAAAAGTGTATTTACTCAATTGAGATCCTTTTGTTTTGTATGTTTTTTATTTTTTTTGCTCAAGAGTCAGTGAACCCTTTCTTTCCTTAGATTTCATTAAAGGTTTGCCTCGCCATCTTTCACACAACTCTTATGTTATTTTGGATAACTTGACATTGGATCAACAAATAATCCCCTGAATGTTGCTCTTCTTTATTCTTGTCATTTTTCTGCTTCACATTGTGTTGATATTGTAAGGAGAAACTCTGTATTGGTCACTGGCAGAAGTTAAAGAGTTAAGGTTGTAGTAGCTCAAATCATTTTGCTGGGTGCGAGAAAGTGGTCAGCAGGTGTGAGCTTCCTTAGCACTATATTGACAAGTATAAAGTAATATATTGGAGGATAGATATAAAAGTGCTCAGTTTTCAGGCTGCTACTTTCTGCTAGCTGTCTGCTCTGCTTTTTTCAATCTCTTCTTGAGCTCAAGAGGCATCTTTTCATAGCACTTCTTGCACAGTGGCTGCATGTCAAATTCATGAAATTTGCTCCTGCCAAGAAAAAAGGGATTATCTGAACATGGAAAATTGACAACTTCAAGCAATGCCATCCCTCTTGAAATTAAGATTTCTTGCGGCTTTGAAACTCACAAAATTTAAATAGGTGATGTGGCACATGCGAAATCAGAGCAAGGAGAGTTGTGATGAGATAGAAAGGCACTTGAAACACAATTATAGTCCAGTGGTGCAAAAAAAACCAGCAATTACTCACTTGAGATTTAAAGAGATGTTGCATCCAATGCAAGTGAAATGCTGAACACACCAGCACTTGTGAAGGGCATTTACCACTGCATAATAAAGAAACAAATTCACTAACATGAATTTTAAATTAAAATACTCTGCAAAAACATATATTGTCACTAACAGTTCATTTTGGTTGGTTTGTGTTAGCTGGCATGAGAACAATTTTTTCAATCTGCAAACAAGATCCCTGCCTGGGGTGTGAGAGCTTAAGGTTAAAGTTGAAAATTTGCTGTTCATCATTTTGTTTTGGTGGCTGTAACAACAACCTAATTTCAGAGCAAAATGGCTGTTACCAAGAAAGTTTCACCTTAGCACTACAACAGAATTCCCCAAATCTCAATGTATTTTATCTCTCTTTCTGGAAGGATAATGCTTTGGTTGATTCAGTCTGAGGGCAACTTCAATACTTAACAACAGAACCTAAAGCTTTATAAACATTATACCTCATAGAGGCCTGAATTTTTTTTCAGGCCTTATTTTCACTATTGCCTAAATAGTGTTCATTACTGCTTTGATATTCATTTCTTAAACTGCAGTTCACACATGGTTTTCATATATTCACAGTCATTGATTATAGGTTCTGTTGTCAAGTATTGAAGTTGGCCTCAGACTGAATTAAAAAAAACATCATTATATTGATAATGGTAATATTATAATAGCAATTATTTCTATTATCATTATCATCATCTTTCCCATCATCATCTTCATTATTATTAATATTATTATTATCCTTATTTCCATTGCTATTGTTCCTCACCATCTCCAACAATGGCTTTGTTGCATTCAAAGCATACATCACCAAACAGCTGCAAAAGAAACAGGAAAATGAAGATATCTGAGTCTCATAACATCATTAGGTTGTCAAAAGATTAAACCTATTCAATTAATACACTATCCTGGAACTAGTGAGTGTATTACCAAGTTGAAAATTAATGAGCTTTGTAATGATTCAGTTATATTGAACAAGAGCAAGTGAGGCAACTGCATATTTAAGTTAAAAACTTAAAAAAAAAAAAAAAAAAAAAGTGATCAATTTATTTTCCACCCACCTCATTGTAGTGAGTTTCACAGTAGGCCAGTCCCTTCCTTTCATAGTAACGATGTCCATAGAAAGGCTTCTCACACTTAGCACACACAAAATGCTTGTAAAAAAAAAATTCTCACTTAGCATCCACAAATTTCACCTCTCTAAAAACTTTACTTTTCCAGAGAATAAATTGGACTATAACCAACAAACAAACAAACGTCACTCTTACATGTACCACAGGATACTATGAAAATTCAAGTGATATAACAAGAATAATTTTGATCCCTTGGTCATATATATGGCTGAAAATCTTAAGAGTTTGTTTACCTCAACATGCCATGCTTTTCCAAGGGCATGTACCACACGCTCCTCAACAGGCCGCCTGAGATGAAAAATGTGTCACCAATAATTATTTTAGAAACAATTTTCATATCAACAGTTAACCCTTTAACTCTCAGAAGTGATTAAAATACAACTTTGATATGACTATGATATCCATACATTTGATTATCCAGCAAACAGGTGATGAGGATACTCAAACTTACAAGCAAGGGTTATCTTGATCAGACAATAAAATTTTCATAACTTATTTACAAGGACAAGGAAATTTGTAGGGTCATTTAAGTTGTTCATTGGTCCAGTTTTGTCACTGTGCTTTCTTGCTGTCTTTTTCCCCTGTACCACAGAGTAATCCTAAAGCATGTTTTGCCTGTTCCAATACCCTAATATGGTAAAATGCCATTATCGTGGAATAATAATTCTTGATATTCACCTGTAGGTGGACTATTATACTCAATTTGAAAATTAACTTGAAGGTGACTTGCATTTCATGTATACTTACCTACAAGCACCACAGATTGGTGTCCCCATTTTGTCATGGCATCTCAAACAGTACAACTCTGTGTCTCGCTTGCGACATAGATGGTCCAGCTCTTTGCTGGAAAGATCATTAAGAAAAAAAATGGGGAAAAGAAGCTTTTCAAAGGTGTTTCCTCACTTGCAGAACATTCCTTAAAACTATTATCAAGAAATAATTTCCATCTTTTGAATTCTAAGTTTTAATACTAATTTTAAAAAAAATGATATAGTAATTATCTTGAAAGTCATTAGTTACACCATTGTTAAGTCACCAGTGTTATCCTTTTCAGTTGGTAACATGTCAAATTTACTTTCTGTAGCACCTCTTACTACAGCTTAAAATTGCTTTAAAAATTCAACAGGTAAAAGGATTGTTCTATTGGTTTGAAAATTTCCTTTACTTGTTGTGCTCAAAATAAGGGAGAACACAAGAGTCACTTTAGAGTGATGCAAAAAGGGGAATTTCTGATTGATTGTCACAAAACCAAAACCAAAGGGTTGATAAGAACACAAAGTAACTACAAGAAAACTGCTTGAAGCCCAGGAAAACACAAGGGACCAGGTCACAAATTATTTTAGTTTTTATAATCTGCTTGGTCGAGAGGATGGCATAACTTTCTGGACCAGTCAAAAAGTGATGTAAAGCAAAACCATTTAAAGAAATCCTGGATTACTTTCAACACTCCATTTAAAAGTTCTACATATGAAAAAAAAACCCAATCAATATCTTACTTGCATGAGAAGCAGTTGTAATGCCAAGGATGCACAGGCTCACCCATGTACATCAAATGCTGTCCTTCAGGAATGTAAGTACTATTGACCACAGAAACAGTTTTAGTGTCTTCAAATACATTATAATAATTATATCTCTCAGTTCCAAGTACATGTGGGCACAAAAGAAAAACGGAAACAAAGTGGATGAACAAACCATCAACAATTCACTGTATACTTACTGACACTTGCGGCACACGTATCGTCCCGTTTCTGGAGAAAACAATTTTTTTTTCACTTTATAAGTAAGTTATAATAAAAGAAATGTCAATGAAATAAAAAAATTAGTTAAACATACATAACAATTTTCATTACAATTATTCTTCAAGGGTAAAAAATGGCAAAGTGCTTGGTACAATCCCCTGCAAACAAAGTTTACTTTAAATTCTCAAGGAAGGTCAAAAAATATGCACACCATTATAACACACCATTATAAGTATTTTCTTACTTTTAGTCTTTTCATCTGCATTGCATTTCTTGCATAGTGCCCTAGAGTACAGGAAATAGTATTGGCTTGATGTAAATTGAAAAATTTACCTCTTTAACCCCCCCTACTGGTATTTCTCCTTACAGTCTCACCCCCGAATCAGAAATTAAGGTCATGAGAATATATGAAATAATTGCAAACTCAAAGAAGCTCTTGATTGTTTGACAAATTCTCCTTATAAATACTATAAGAAATGAATAGAGAACAGCATGGAGAATTTGCATACTGATATTGGGGTGTAAAGAGTTGATATCTGAAAGAGGTGTTTAAGACTTATCACACTGCTAAGCTAAGAGACAAACATTTTTAACATCTAAATTCTTAGGCTGTCATTCAATAGGGCATGTATCCCATCTTGACATAATTTTCTTTTTTTGCATGATAGAGCTACTTTGTGGCTTTCTGGCTTGTTTTGATATGACAAACACCCTCCTCTACTTCTTTTGGTTGATTTTGGCCACACTTCCTTGAATTAACATGAATTAACATGCACACAAAAAAAAATGGTTTTCATTCACAGTATCTTGTAAATACCATGAAAAGGAATTTTTTGATTAAAATGATTTACAATTTTTTTTTACCATCTTTACTAATGAATTTTACCTTTTTTACACCTCTTTTTCCATACACCCCTCTAATTCCTGAGATATGATTGTTAATTCTCCCCTTGAAAATTACTTACAAGAACTTAGTATTAGACCATGATGACAACTTTTACCTGATAAGTTTGAGTATTCTCAGTACCTGTTTGCTGAACAGTGTGTGGATATTACCAGGGAGAAGTCAATTGTTTATCACTTATGGGAATTGAAAGATTAAATTTATGTGTGAGAAATATTTGCACTCTTTAAACTCACCTGCCTGCGTTTTTGACAAACCCAGAGTCTGCCAGTCCATCATTACAGATTTCACAACGGAAGCAATCAGGATGCCAGTTAGCTTGCATAGCTTTAATAACACGCCCAACCACAAATTTACCTACAAGGGAAATCTAAATGTTAGGGTGTTCAGTAACTGAGTCTTAAAAAATTTCACCCCATCACCTCTGCAATGTGAAAGCTAGACTCTCCAGACTGATAAAAATACCTAGCTTTGAAGAATATTTTTGAGAATTTGGTTTTAAATCCAGACATTATCATCAAATTGGAAATCTTTTTCAATCTTGCTGTTTTCTTACTTGATGGTGTACTTTGAATATGGGTCATTAAAAAGTTGGACACCCTTGGGAGTATCCAGGTTCATAGTCTACCCTCAGTTTTCATAAATTTAGACCTCTCAACCTTGCGTCCTGTGCACTAACCCTTTCACTCCCATGAGTGACCATGACAGAATTTGTCCTCACAATATTGGTACAATATCAACCAGATAAGTGATGCAAATAAAGAAAAATATTAATTTGGGGATAATTTGTTAATCCAATACCAAATTCTCTGAACTAACATTATAGGAATTGTATGGTTGGTAGTAAGGAGAATTACAATTTGATCTGGGAGTAAAAGGATTAACTGTGTGGCCAATGTGTCTCCCACTCAAAAAAATTCTCAGAGTGACAAGATTTTGATAAGTATCTTATCTAGAAGCAGCAGCTATACTTCATGCTGTAGACAATGCAATTCTGGTAGTATAAGCCACTTTATTATATACTCAACAAAATATTGCGTTTCTGATTGGTCAATGATGAATGCATAAGTAGATTATAGAGTGCAATAGAGGTTATAGAGTGCAATACGGAGAAGTTGCCATGGAAACACCGGGGAAGCGCCAAATTTGAACACCAAATTATAAAAAAATGGCTGACAGCCGGTTTGCTTTGTCAAACCAAAACATCGTTGAGCAACTTAAAGAAAATGCGAAAAACAAAAACACGTTGAAAGCTACACAGACCTGGTTAAATGTCTGGCAAACATGGGCGACTCAACGAAAAGTAAACCCAAAAATGGAAGAATACGAGCACGAACAACTCGATAAAATGTTGGAGTAATTTTGTCGAGAATTTAATAAATAAAAAATCGTATGAACCTGCTCGTGCATTTCGTGATTTATGGTCACTCGTGATGTTTTGAAAGTTCTCAAATTGCACTCGCCTACGGCTCGTGCAATTTTGAGAACTTTCAAAACATCACTCGTGCCCATAAATCACGAAATGCACTCGCGTTCATACGATTTCCTATACTTATGACTGTGCAGACTTAACCTTGTGTAATTGGGCAGGTCCTTAGATGAAAAAAGCTGTTCAGCAAACATTGGGCACACTTACCACACTGTTTGCAACAAGGAGCAAACAAAGTCTGGAAGTCTTCTTCACAATATCTTCGCTCATCATACTAAAATACAAAGCATAGCCCATGAGATTTCAGAATGAGTTAATTCTCTTCTGACCAATGGCTTTAAATTCATACATGAACTGAGGGTCTAAGTACAGGTTACAGAAAGCCTAGTGGCTTAAGGTGAACTTTAATTCTTCCTTTTTGGCCAACAACCATTAAAAATTGCCTCAACATGCTAAATTATCAATCCTACATGGCTGGATGTTGAGAATGCATGTTGTGTTTTTAACACCTGATAAGCTTCTTTACCCCTTTCCACCCAAAAATCAGCATGCATATTTTTCATACTGTTCTCTATCCATTTCCTGAGGTGCAGACAAGCAAATCAAGAGTATCTTTAGTTGCTGATCATTTCCTTTATTCTCATAACCTTAATGTTTGATCCAGGGGTGATATTGTAAGGAGAAATTAGATGATAACATCAAAGGGTTAACATGAAAGCAGTCATATATTTTTCAAGTTTCTATTTTAGGCCAGGGTGTATATATTCTCTTAAATAAAAGAAAAACAAGCAAAAACTTGCCTCATAAAACAAGCCATCAGGAAAAGGCTGAAAGCATTGCACACAACTAGTAAAACAAAGCAAAAAGTGAAAGGTCACATTAAACAAAGCTAGCAAACCCTGATTTTAACTGTTTCTGAAATAATATTACTTTGTACGCAATCAAGTCAACCATTTCCAATCACAAAGTAACATTAATCCTACTTTTGCTTAAGTATAAAATGTGTAGAACACACATTTTGGGTAACTTATCCATGTGGCTATCTTATTTGTTAAAGACTGAGAAATTCATACTTCAATTTTATCTTTACCATGGTCACCACAAGTGAATTTGTTTTCAAATTGCTAGCCACTTGCACAAAATTGGACATGGAACTGATCGTTTAAAACTATATGCATGTAAAACATAATGCATGGCTTTAAAACATGTTTTAAATCTTACACCAAGTCCTAAATGAGTGCATGCAATGAAAGAGAGGGAAAAAAGCATATTCTTAATTGACTCTAAGTATCATATTAATATACTTAAGTTAGTCTGACAGTTCATAATTGTCAAATCACAGGTATCCTGAGCTCACATCTCAAGAAAAAGCAAACAAGTAATAGGTTGCACACTACGATTGTGACCATTGTTCAAATGGAGGTGGTTTGCACCAAGAGAATCCTTCCAATCTGCAATTTTCTCTCACCCAGGCATGATACAACCAGTTTCGTGTCCATATATCACAAGGTAATTAAGGTGCATAAACTGAGAGTACCTCCTCTGTTCTAGATAAAATTCACCTTGGACCTGAGCTTCTTCCACAGCCATGTTCACTCTTGACATTAAAAGAATAGGCAGAAAGAGGTAGAATTGGAAATGCTGGTGGGAAACACTTGTTTTAAGTATAATGCGCAGGGAATTTTAGAATTGAGTCATTTTCCAGCTTGCAGTGATCAGAGATTTTAAACTTTGGATGGAAAAATTGCCAATTTGAAGGATTTTCAGGGTGCAAACTGCCTCTGTGTGAACAATGGTCAAAATCATAGTGTGCAGTCTTGGCTTCATCTCATAGCAGGAATAACAGTGATGGCAAAGCAAGCTTAAAACAGCACAGAATGCCAGAAACCACAATGGACACACAAGGAGTGAGTAAGTGTTATAAATCTTGCATGTAAAATGTTCATATTTGGGAATATTTAATGTTGTAAATCCATCATATTTCTTTCCTCATACTATTCCTTATAACGCATTCAAATTCACAACAGTTCCTCTGTTGAGAATTTGAATCCTCTAACACCGCGTCACACAGCACATGAGGCTGTCATGAATTACCCTTGTGCTTTTTCTCGAGACATGAGTGCGGTATGCCTGTGATCAAATTTGGAGGTGTTTGTACACTGTTTAGGGCCCAACTAAGGAACAGCATACAAATAAAATTTACCTGACCTAAAAAATGACAACGACAACAACAACAACAACAAAAACAAAAACATTCAAGTGTATTCAAGAAAAGGTAGTTTTTAGAACTTCAGAGTGACTACTCGACTGCATAGAATTCATATCAAACACCAAACTGAATACCCACTGAGATTAGAATTATTGTACAACAAATGAGGTAACACTGATTGAGTATTCAACCCGGCAATTTTTAATTTCCTTTCCCTTGCATTCACACCTAATTTTTGGGCAGACATGACTTCCGATCGCGAATAAAGGTGGGGTAAATTCCTGTAATTTTTTAAGGCAGCCTTCAGACTAAATGAACCAACAAATCTAACACAAACTAGTTCGAGAAAATGATTTATACTGATTTACAAAATTTCTCTCCGAAAAATTAAGGGTCATTAACACTAAAATGGCTTGAAAGTCAAACCTTATCTATAAAAGAGATTTCGGAACTAAAAACTGAATTTGATTAAATTGAAGCAGTTATCTCTCTAGGTCAGGCAGACGCCCGTGGATTAAAATTGTCTGTTGTAAGTATCACGTCTTCTTTCGAGAAAATAAGAGAAATTTCACAAAGGCAACAGTGTCAATTAATTATTTATCTTAACTTCACAGAAATTAATGACTTACACAAAACAGCGCTCGTGTAGAATTTGACCATTGGAATTTACCATTCGCTCGTCAACCCCAAAACTCTCTTGACAAACCGCACAGATAGCGTTCCCCAGTCCGTAACCCGCTGGCGGTGGCATGTTGTTTTGAACTGGCATTCTTATTAGAAGGCAAGAAGAAAATCCGATCTGACTACCAAATAGTTATCACGAAGGTAAACGAAAGCCCTGAAACTGAGATTCTCACCGGGATTGACAATAACAACGAATGACTGTGGCCTCTCCTTGAAAAGTGAGAAAACTGGGTACTAGCTGAACACAAGCTTCCACTGACGGGGTAGGGACGGTGGGGACAAGATTCCATTTGTTTTCAAGGAGCGTGACCCTCTCTGTGTCACGCCCAGCAACTACGTGTAGAGTAACCGTTGTGGAGAGCAAAATTTTTGACGTTCATAGCACCCTCAATACTTTGTCTTACTTCCTCTGATGCACAGACAATCTCCGGGCGGGACAGTCAGTTCCTTGGTCATCACAGGTTACTTGATAAAGGATTTCTTGAACAGGGTCAGAGTTTACTACCACAAAGGGAGCAAACCATCGAATGAATCCCGATACTAAATTCAATACCTGATATCACAAAGTATCAGACTCAAGGCAGACGACAAATTAAAATAAATCATTTCACTTTCTTTTTATTCCATAATACTAAATCAGCAACCAATCAATTTGATCCCTGAGAATCATAGTCGTTTTCATATCTATTTGATATATATCCTAAGCTTAAATTCTAAGCATTGACTGACAGTCAGATCATGAGCTGATCAGAAGATATCTTCTCTAAAATAAGCCTTAACGTTGAAAATCTTTCTCATAAATAATCTTTTCAACTTCTTTCGCCTTCATTATGAGGCTGTGCTACTAACAATATTGTCTAGCCCCTCCCTTCCCTCCCCCCTTCCCTTTCTCCCTTTCCCCCACGATCATTTGTTTCATTTTAACGTCAACACTGAGTCTCCAAACATCATTAATATGCGGCAAAATTAGTTTAAAAGAAGCCTCTACTCTCTATCCCCTCTTCCATTTTCGTCGCGCTTCCTCAGCTCGCCTGCAAAACGCAAGAGAAAAGGAATATGACATCTGCTATTTCATAAGCACTCTCAAGCGCTCTTAATAAGTCAAGTTTCCTCTGATTGGTTAAAAACAAGGGTATTCAATCGATCAATTAGAGTAAAAGAAATTACCTCAAAAAGTCATTGAAAACTCAGAATAAACACATGTTAATAACTTCACACTAAGGAAAACACGAGTGATCATGGCCTGGTCGTGACTGATTCTGATTCGTTGAGCGACTGGCGTGAGTCTTCTGACTGATGGCAGAATGAAGGTAACGGAGCAAAGCATCCCCCACAACTTTTGACATTCGATCAAAAATTTGCTCCATAGTATTGTTACAATGAATCATATTCTCACTAGAACTAGCCTCCTCTTGAGCCGTTGTTTAGGATATCCCCCAACGCTTCCCAATCAAGAACATGCCTCTCCATTCCATACCCCATGTAGGCCAGTCATAGAGGACACCTCGTGCAAAATTCGTCCATTTCCAGGG
This sequence comes from Pocillopora damicornis, assembly GCF_964200805.1. Lineage (NCBI taxonomy): Eukaryota > Metazoa > Cnidaria > Anthozoa > Scleractinia > Pocilloporidae > Pocillopora > Pocillopora damicornis. The sequence goes on along the minus strand of NC_142673.1, from coordinate 13,885,364 downwards.
GTGGACGCTGCGTGACATCCCAAACAACAGCTGTGAAGGAGAGTAATCTGAAATGTACGTTCAATAAACATGCAAAATGGATTGACTCTTTTCAATACTCAAACGGGGTGTCCGGTTCATTTATCAACTTCTTCCAGAACATAAGCGAAGCCAGTCTTCCGCTCTGCGGAATGCATGTCGGAAAGACGGTTAGCATGGTACCGAGGTAGTTATATCCAGGTCCCACATAGTGATACTCGCTCAGGTAGCCACAGGCGTCATGAGTTGCAGTGTGATACAGAATAGCATCTATTTCTTCTTTCTCTTTCCCCGTGATTCGATAATGTTTGTTGTTTGGGTTTGCGAGTTCTGTCCTACCTCCTGAAAGGCACAAGAAAAAATTTAACATTCGCATGATTTACATGGGGTAAATCAGGGAAGAGGGAAATTACTCTAATTTTGTGGGGATCAAAACCTTCTGAGGCTCGTAAGAGGGGTCACTTTTTTCAACTTTACTTTCGGCCAGATTTACTTTCAACCTTACCCTAACCTAACCCTAACCCTAAGCAATTCCATCGTTATTTCGGCGGTGAAAAGAATTGTGCTTCTTCATTGTACACTTCAAAAAAATCTTCGCTACAAGAAATTTCATTTTTGAAAATATTGCTAATGAACGCAGAAAACAGTAAGCCCGCACATTGAAAAAAATATATTTGAGGGATGCTAAACATAGAAGCCTCCATTTGGCTCGAAAACATTCTCGTATATTTGTCTCTGATCTGTTCTTCGAAGCTCACAGTTTTCGCTTTTGTACGCTTCTCTGAACAGACAATGTTCGCGGATAAATATGCGACCATGAAGGCTATTTTTTATTTATTAATTGGCCGTAAAAGGTTCTCCATGGATACAATTTTATTGATTTGGTTTAAGAAAAAAAAAAACCGTGAAAAAAAAAATTCCAGGTTAAACAAGCAAACATCAATTATGAGCCACGGTCTCAGTAGGGCCTCGAAAGAAATTGCAAATAGAGGGAGGCGTGTCCGGATAGAGCATGAAGCAAAATAGTTTCATACGAACCTACAGGATGCAAAAGAACACCGAACACTGGGTCAAGACCACCGAGTGTGTCTGCAATGATCTCTCCACATCTCAACTGCTGTTTGGTTCCCCAGTACCAATCGTCATCGCGTAAAAACAGCTAAGGGCTTCTTGTTGTTGTGAATGCACTGGAAACACTGCTGTTCTTGAATACTATTCTCCATGTCCTCTCGCTGTCCGCGAATGAGCAAAAGCCTCTTGTAGTCTGTCATCATTTTTGTTTCGTAGAAACCAGGTCTGCCCTTCGTACGAAGCTTGACGACTTCCTTAAGAGTGCTTTCTGCCTCTGAAGAAAGTCCTTTACCATTCTCCACAAGATTGTAAAGCTTCCTCAAATGTTTACCAAGGCTCTGAATTTCTTCATTTCTTGTAGCTACACTCGCTCTCCTGTCGCTAAAAGACGAGTAGAAGAGCTCTCTCAGATAACTTTCCCTTTGTTCCTTTGAGAGATACGAATGCATTTAAGTACACAAAACCGCGACAGCACTCTCAGCTCCAAAAGTGTGGCAAGTCGGTACATCAAAGTTCTTCATAACACACTTGGTAGTCCTACACTTCTATTCCATATTCATTGAAATGTTGTTTCCGAAAATGTTGTTAAGAAAAATTGCCAATATTTTGACATCTGCTTACGTCAACACGCGTCTTGTCCTGCAATTTGGTAATTTTGCAGGTGGTGAAATATTTTGCGGTTCCTGAATGGCCGTCGTTTGAAATTTTGCCATAATTCCTTTCTAGTAAGGGACCAGTCAGAATTTGTCTTGACAGAAAACAAGTCATTAATCATGAATAAACCTGTTGTGGGTGGTTATCAGTAAAAGAGAGATGAAGTGTCTTCTCACGTGCGTCATTAGCTCGACAAATAAACTTTTTTTTTCGAGTAAATAAACTGGTATAGAGCTATTCTTTTTCAGACCTTGTCGGCTTCGAAACCGGTCATTTTGGCGCCTTTTGCGTCTTTTTTATTTTGCAAGTTTGCTCGATATTATTTTTTCTCATAACTTACTGGCAACTTAAGCAGTCAACAATTACGCTCTCAAGAATAGGCGAGATACCAATCAATGCAAGTGTTGAAATTCCAAACGAAACGTTGCCGAGTGTTGCAATCGCTTGCAGCTATGGGCATCGAAAATTGATTAACGCCATAGACTAGGAAAACTTAAATTACCTGTGAAGCGTTTCTAAAGTAATACTTTTTCTCACGAGTTGCGAGAAAATCTTCCAATTTACAAGCTTGACAAAGTACTAAAAAGTTTATACCCTGTACTTTTAATTACAACTCATCCCTTTTAGACACGGTAGATCTGATATGAGTCGTGCGGGTTAATGGTTTGCTTATCGACTGGATATATATATGTTATTTGCCGGCTGGGAGGTCCGTATGGTGAAAAACTGTGACCGAGGTCTTGAAAATACTGCCCGAGGCCGTAGGCCGAGGGCAGCATTTTCAAGACCTCGGTCACAGTTTTTCACCATACGGACCGACCCTTAGCCGGTAAATAACATATTTATTGTTTTTAAACTTGACGAAATTCTTTCCGAAAGAACCCGAATGACTTATGGCCGTAAATACGGCAAGATCTTCCATAAACTGAACAATTTTTGAGTGAGTAAATGGTAGTTAAAATAGAGGTGATGCAAATTTAAGAGAGATGCCTCAGCGAAACATTTTCATTTCCGTAACGATAAAGGTGATTTAAAAGGCTTCCAAACAAACTTTGAAACATTATTTTTACAAGTATCTGTCGCAATCTGACACCTGTCAATTAGAGAGCGCGCAAGAAAAAAAAATCGTAGGAACATTTGAAAACCAACAGAACTAGTTTGGCAAGGACTGTCACGACAATGTTTTCTTAAAAATCAGTTAATGATCTAACGGAAAGTATTATTTACTCTCATCGACCATTCATTCATGTGCGAAGATTTACCTCTGTTCATTAAGTAAACGGCGAGGAAAGTAATTGTGAGTAAATTCATTTTTTTTATTTTGAAGTTGTGGGAGTTTGCTCGTTTGTTTGCTGTAATGGCGTGTTTAACTCTGATCTTTCCTTCACAAAAACTAAATTCGAACGGCACACTCCAACGAGACACAAGGGAATTTAATGCAGCCTTTTCTCAATTCCTTCAATTTCTGTTGTGCAATTTAAGGTACAATTGTCCAAATTGAACGGAATTGGAAAGACTCACCAGGAGCGTATATTTGTTGTAGAACTTAAATTAAAACTTCGCTCGCTTTTTTTTACTATGAACAAATTGCTCGAGAAAATTCAGATATTCAATGAATGAAAGTTCCATCGTTCAGTTTAACTGTAACCAAATACTTCACGTTTTAACTTTCTAGGTACTTTTTGTGAACGATTAAAATTAATTGCAGACGGTTTTTAGGCCGCTTGTCAACCAACGTAATGACACTATTGTTTATACAAATTCATTCTGAAACCAATATTTTTCTGTCAACCAAAGTGATTTGATAGAGAGAAAAGGGAGGATTCACAAGTTATTTATCGGCTTGAGGTAGTGACCGACGTGTTTGCTTAAAAATACTGCCCAGCCGGAAAACGAGGTATATTTATGAAAAATAACAACGAAAGTTGGGATGTACTCGGCGACTCACGAAAGCGTTACCGTGGCCCGTGGGCAGAGATAGGAAAATACAGACCGGGTAAAGAACCAATCAGATTGCAAGATTCGTTACCGTGCCCTCTAAAAAAACAATAATCCCTTTTATGCGATAAGCTCAATGATAAACGCGTTTTGGTGACTTCTTACTCATGATCTATTGGAGGACAGACGCAAAGATGACGTCACCATCGACTGTGTTTTGCTTTTTTGTATCATATAAAACAAATCGATTCAATGTTCCCGTGGGTCTGTACAGAAGAAGATCACAGAAGACTTCAAAATGTTGTAAGAACATCAGTGACACACTTGACTGCGCCTCGTGTCCACCTCCCCCCTCCCCCCCCATATTTTGACGTCATCTGTGAACAGACGCACGGCAACATGGAATCTGGTTGTGGACAATTGACACGAAAGGCGCGACGAATTTTGTTTGTGTGAGAATACACAGATATCTATGAGTACACAGGAGTTTCTCTGAGCACACAAGGGTATCAATGGGTTTGCATGAGTACACTAAGGTGCCCATGGTTAAGCAGCGGTTTACGCGAGCATACACGGGTACCTGGTTAAGAAAATTTATTTTATCTTTGCATGTGGCGACGCAATACTTTCTCTTTGAAGCTAAGCCAGTAATTGTACAAATTTCGAATTTGAAAAACAGCACTTACACTCCATACTTTGAATATAACGAAGCGCCTCTAAAATCAATTTTCTTACAATTTCACTCGGGAACTAAGCGCCTTTGAAAAAATATCGTTTAAAATTTGTTTTACTGGATTTGCTAGCCTTGCTCTGAAAAAGTCAGTTACAATTTACTTGGCAGGACAACTAAATAATTTTACGATAGAGAAAACATGGCTCTTAAATTTTGTTCAAAAACTGTTACACTCGGTTTAAGAGTACATTGTCCATTTTCCTGTCTCAAATTAATATAGGCAGAAGTCAAGCGAGCTTTTTACAAACATTTATTTTAGATTTCGTGGGCACCAGCCAATTCCCAAAATCAAATGTCACGCTGTCACCAGTCATCAAAGCCACTGTTTCTCATCCACTTTCTGACCTCGTGAAGAGATTCACTTTCACCGTAGAAAAAGTGCTCATAGAAGCAAGTCATAAACTGCTCTGTGGCTGCGTTGCCCAGGGCGCACCGTGTCCCCAACATTGAGCGAGCACCGGATCCTAGGAACGCTTGAGCGATACCAATAACTCCCTCGATTCTAATCTGTCCAATAGCGCCGTGACAACAGCTAAGTACCACCAGTTAAGCTGGCAGCTTAACTTGTGAAATGTCCGCCATCGTCTAATGGTAGTCCTCTTCAGGAAGAATGCAGCTCGTTGGGATCTTAGGAGAAAGAGCAATCTCTCCTCTATCGGTACCACCATGGGCAGCAATATGTATCAGGCTCACTGAACTTATCCCTTGAAGTACATCCTGCTTTGTTGCGCAGTCTCCAATCAACGATATCACGCCAAGAAAAGCCTTCAAAGCATCTTCGTTTCCCCTTTTGCACATGGCAATGGTGTTATGTTTTTGCGTCTTTCCTTGTAAATCACCTCTCCAACCACAGGGTCACCCATTATCAGTGCATTAGTGTGACCGTGATATTCAGGGGAACTGTCTAGGACGAGCTTGAGAGTGGTCAGAGATGGAACGATACGAAGCCCGAATGCCTCTGATAAATATTCGCCTCCTTTGTCACTCAGAGCCGCGAATGGTATCTAGTACAGACAGGAATCAGGGACAATTATGATCTTGGGCTCCGTCAGTAGTTCGGCCACAGGAGCAATCAATATCTTGTAACACAGGTGAAGATTTGTTCTGGACTGTTCGGTACCATGGTCACGAAAGACCGCTCACTGGTTTTCATAACAAAGTGAAATCGATTCTAGGTCATCTAGGGATCGATCTCCGCAATTCTGTTTGGGTAAAAATTCTAAGGCTGCGGAAGCTTTCTTTCAAATACTCATCTAGGTCAGGGACGAATCCTTTCACCACGTTTTTGTCCAGGCTCACAGTCTTTTTTAATAAGTGGATACCTCCTGTTGCTTTGAGAATCCAGAACCGAACATCCTCTTCTCCATCGGAGATGTAGAGGCAGGTAGAGTCAGTTCCTTTGTGACAATATTTTGAATCCCACACCATGATTGTGGATCACCTGAGGGCTGCTCCTCAATAGGGTCTCAACAGAGTACAGAGCTGCAATCAAGTCGCTTAGGCCTCTTGCCCGTCCCAGGACCTTTCAGGGACGTTAAGCAAACCAGCAAAGTGTACGTGATGTCAACGAAGACGTGGCAAAATAATAGATCTAATGGGCAGGACAATGGCTTAGCACGTGATTTTTTTAAAACTTAGTACGTTTCATAGCCGTCCTTTGCCAAACAACAACATGAAATTACCAAAATTTGCGCTGAGAACGGGAACCCCGACAGCAAATTATGTAAGTTTCCGTTTGGATGTCAATGCTACTCACATACATTTTGCAATCTTTCACCCGTTAAAATACGTTTTTCACGTGATCGAAACGTATATCAGTAAATACATTTTATTCTCACTGAAACATGTAACCTAGATATCAGTGATGTGTTTCTCGTTTTTAAATTTAGTTAAATACCGCAAGCCTATGGAGCCCGCAGTATTTGATAAAGTTTTAAACCAATCAGATAACAGTATTTCAAGTCGTGAAACTCAAAATGGCTGTACTTCTATTGAGTTTGGCGGGAGTTACTACATCACGGGCGACGAGCGGGGATAGAAAAAACGACCCAAATACGAGTGGTCAGCGGTGAAACAACTTTCATATTTCATATATAGACAGATCATTTGTAGTATCAGGAAACAACCGTGTTGTAAAGCCGAAGTGTAAACAGTTTACTTTGCTAAATAAAATGTTAAGCAATTCAAAAGTGTTGATTGTACATTTATCTTTTACTGCTTTAATAAACAATGAAGGCATGGGTGGCATCCGAAAGGTACCAAGAAGAAATAAATGTACGTTTTGTAGTTGCAGAAAACAATCGTGTTGTAAAGCCGAAATGTTACCAAGTTACACTTCGCTACTTAAAAAGTTAAGCAATTTTCCTCAAGCTTTAACTGGAACAATACTTTTAATGCTCTATTAACCAACGGAGGCATCGGGAAAGGCATTAGTGACACCGGGAAAGGCATCAAGAAGAATGATATTCACGTTATGTAACTTGTTGTGTGACGAAAAAAACGTATCTTGACTTGTTCAAAGCATTAATCACAGTTGGCTTCCTTTTCACTTGAATTTTGTATCCACAGCCTAAGATGAGAAATTTAAAATTTCTATCAGCTGAAGTTCTTTTACTGCATATTATATCTATTCAATCGCCCCCAATTCACGTGGAAAAAAGGCAAGTAGGAAAACACTGAGCTTCGAGAAACAGCCATGTTAAGGCTAATGTATTTACCATTCCTTAAATATTTACAATCAAGACCACTCGTTTAGGAGACCTTTTCTCAAAAGATCCACACGTGCAAATAATGCTGTTTTCCGTTGGAAATGTTTTTCTTCCTATTCAATTGAACAACTGACTTAGCGTTTAAGCCGAGAAAAAAATCACAAAGTTTGAATTCTAGGAAAAATTGCTTAAACTGTGAAGTAAACTGTTAACATTTCGGCTTTACAACACGATTGTCTCTGGAACAATAAATTATATGTCTCTATATGAAGTATAAAAGCTGTTTCACCGCTGACCGCTCATATTTGGGTCGTTTTTTCTATCCCCGCTCGTCGCCCGTGATGTAGTAACTCCCGAGTTTGGCTTGTGTACTCAACGGAATGATATCTAGAAAGTGCCAACCGAGTAGAGCATACAGATTGTTTTGTTAGTCAAGATATGTTCAAAACATTAACAGGCACAAGAAAAATTGACTGTACACTGCGATACTTTTATTCTTTCGCGTTAAACCAGCAATGATACGACACGGAGCTAGATTCTTTGGATTATGACGTGACGTTTGGTCCATTTTTTTTTTGTGGTTGATTGTTGAAAAATTCCGCGGTTCTGTTACTAATCTACCAGTGGTATCATAAGAAATCGGATGAAAATTATACGAAAGTTTGAGGTCAAAAGAATATGAGCAAGACAAGCTCCAAGGGGTAAGTTTCCACTTTTTGCAACATTCAATGAAATTGTTTTCCTTGTCCGAACGAGTGTTTGTGTTGTGAAAACGTCTGGCCAAATTTTTATTTTAGGAGCAGTGCAAGGATAGGCACTTTACTAGAGCAACTACAAAAGCTGTGTCTCGCAGGTTCCGAGGCCAAGTATGATCAAGAGAAGCTTGATGTCGAACAGTTGCGTTACGTTACGAATAAAATTCAGCAACTTTTGTCTTCTCAAGGTAACGGTTACAGTTATGTAATTTAGCATCATGTTACCAAGCACAGAAATAAAGGTATACTAAATTTTCAAAGACTTATTTTTCTCCACGTTACCAGCATGCTCTCAGTCAGTTAGATAGTTCTGAACGTTAATTTCTCACAATAAGGCGAATTGTCTTTATGGAACAGTTCTACTGTAAATATAGTAAGATTATTTTTTTACAATCAATCATGCATCACTTAAAAGTTGTTGTATGAATTAATTTTTATTTAACGGTTTTTTTTTCAAACATCTTTTACCATTTATGCATTGCAATAAATGAGGGAAAAATCAAAATTGTGCTAGCTTGGAAAATTTAAATAAATTTGAACCACACTTTGCATTTCTGACAATGGCAATAAGCTTGTAACAACTTTTTGATAAACACTTTTGCAGAAAAATGCCGCAAGGATCTGACGACAAAATTTAGAGATGGACTGTCAACACTGCTTTTAGTTCTAGAGGTAAAGCTCTTTCATGAGACACTTTAATCTTAAACATCTCAGTTTGTGGATCAAGTTTAAGTGAAAATTTAGGAAAATGTTTTGTTTCTTGTAGATGTCAGCAGATACACAACTCATGCTGAACATTTTGGGTTGTCTGTACGAACTGTTAACCACAGGTATCTGTGTTTTAACCCTTTACACTCTTATGTCAGTATGCATTTTCTCCATACTGTTCTTTATATATTTCCTAAGGTGCTGATAAGGAGAATTTGTTGAACAGTCTAGAACTTCTTTTGTTGGCCAGGCTGTCATTTCCTTTTTTCTTTTAACCTCAATGTGTTATTTTGGGAAGAGAAATTAGATGCTATTCACTCTTAGGAGTTGTAAGGTTAACCATTCATAATGAGTTGAAGTGCGAAAGTTGTAGAAAGGGGGTAAGTTTCCAAAGAAACAATGGTGCTATGTGGATGGGAGAGTATAACAGCAAATGGAATGCTGCTCTGATGAAGGGCTAATGCTCAAAATGTTACCTTTAAAACTCTTTATGGTGGCTAATTTACATTAACTCTTTAAATCCCAAGATCTGATTGTTAATAATCTCCCCTCCAGCTGCTTAACATTTCCTTGTAAATTAGTTTTGAGAACTTGGTGCTAGATCAAGATAGCAGCATCTAGCTGATAAGTTTGAATATTCTCATTACCTTTTTGCTGATTAATGTATGGATATAATAGGGAGAAGTTTTATGTTGATCACTTCTGGGAGTTAAAGGGTTAAAACTTAGTTGGTAATACTAAATTACCTTAAAAGTTGTAGAGTTTGACTAATACTAAATGACAGGGTGTTAACAATTACCTGCACCATACAAATGACTTCTTCACGGCATTTACTCTGAAGAGGACCAAAACAGAACTTCCTAATACAGACAGATCGAAACTTAAACCAATCAGGACCCACTCACCAGACTTCAGTCTTACAGCTGATAACATTATGGCTAATCTGACCAATCAGTTTAGATAAACTAGACTTATAACACTCAACTGACAACAACAACTCTTCACTGGACTCTAAGATGACTTCTGCTAAGGTTTTCAAACATCAGTCACCACTACCAACAAAAGTCCTTATAAGGATTACAGTCACCTGGACAATCAGATAACATAAACAAATGTTACCTGCTGGTTAAAACCATTTACTGTGCTAGGGCTACTACGAAAAGAAGTCATGTAACTAGGCATAATTTGTAGACTATGATGATTTTGAAAACTAGAGTAGAAATAAAGATCATGATAGGGAAACATCTAAAATATAACTATCACAGCTAATTTTGCTCTGTGGGTGATGTGGTGCATATGATAAACAAAATATATGATATGAAAAAATCTTATCACCAAGGGAAGCTTGAATCTATTGTCTGAATCAATATATGAAATGTTACTTAAACATTTAGATCATGTTAACCTTTTAACCCCATGAGTGATCAAGACAGAATTTCTCCTTCTTTGTTTTAACATTATACCCATTCTACAGAAATTTGTCATGAACTTACAATTTTTGTTGCCTGAAAACAGGTAAAAGGGCATCTGTTCTTGCAGCCAAGGGTACTGTAGATATCATACTAAGAGTGATTGTGAGTGCTAGTAAAGAAGCATCAGTTTGTGAAGAGGCCTTGCTGCTTTGCCATGTCATTTTAACAAAAGTTGGGCCAAAAGGTGAGATGTTAGATATATGTAAGTTAATACCTGGTGATCTTTTCGGGTATATGTAGACAGATAAATCTGAAAGGAACACGGCATCGGGTATTACTTGTTATCTAGAATATATTGACCTTGACAGCCAGTAACCTCTTACAAAGAAAGCTGTGAAGTCTGCACAATTAGTTGACTCTGATATACATCATTGGGTTCAGATATTGACCACAGAAGAGTATTACTTGAATCATTGGGAATAGGGTAATTAGAGTCCCTATGTATAGTATATGTTTAAGGGTGCTGAACTCGTAATCTGGTGGTCCTCCATCCTGCTATTCGCTGGATTTGTTCTCAGTCACCCCTATTTCAACTCCGTGGCTGCACTTTGTAAATAGCCAACTGGTCTGCCTCCTGCCAGTTGGGATTTTCAAGTGCTTTATGTTGCCTTGAATCATTTGTTTCTCTCTCTTTCTTAATGTAAAGTGCTTAGAGGCTTGCAATAAGCGCTACATGAATAGTTAATTTAATTTTGATATAGTAGAGATTTAGGTTACCAGGTACTGTCTCTGAAGTACTTTTGTTGTCATGTTCCTGAAGAAAATCTCAATTGAGTGGTTTAGTATCACTTAAAATCAGGGGCCATGCCAAACCAAACCTTGCAGTCAAAAGGAAAATTGAAAGAGGCCTGGCTTAGAAAATCACATAAATGTATCAGTTCTCAAAGGGAAATGACGCTCTTTTGCTCACACATATGGAGCATGTCTTTTCAAAATGAATTCTTCTTGTCAGTGAAAGAGCTACCTGTTGCTGTATTTATTTATTTCTGTAATTGTTTGTAAAACTACCTTTGAGGGAGATTTTGGCATTGTGGTTTAGTTCGTCAGGAATACAAAATAAGCAAGAATAAACCAAGAATAAACAAGGGTAACCAGGTTGGAGAATATTGAAATGGATTGAAATTAAAAAAAACTCAGAGATGTGCAATCCATCCACAATTTACCTCCCAAGATCTGCTCATTAATTCTTCATGCTTTCTGCTTGTTCACAGATCGTAAACTTTGTGTGAAAGCTCGTTTGACTGGAGCTCTCCAAGTCACAATGAATATGGTGAAGAACAATACAACATTCTTTAAGGTTCTACAACCTGCATTACAAGTCCTTAAACTATACTCTGCCAATTGTAAGTTATCAAACTGTACATGTTCAACTTTGCCATACATTGCTTACATGCATTGTCATAAATTAGGGGAATTTAAACTTCATCTTGTTCTTTTTAGTCTCCTGTTTTTGTGTCATTCTTTCTTTCATCTTCTGATTCCTATGAAATGATGAGATGAAGGCTTGATTTACAAATAATTAATATAAATACATGGTGTGTCCTAAATCTTGACTATGGCCACTTTACATGCAGTTGAAGAGGAGATTCTAAAAGAGGTCTAAAAAAGGCTCTACATAGCACCCCTACCACACAAAATGTGACTTCAGATTATGATCAGCTGATACCCATAGATCATTGCCTCATCAGTCATAGTCACAAATTTTGGGGTCAGTGACTTGCTACACGCTAATTTTTAGGGCCGGGGGTGCTTTTGGATGTACAGTCTCACCTGTGGTAAGCAGCATTATATTATGTGGTCACTCTAAATTAAGCAGTCAGTTGTCAAAGTCTCACATTTGTTTCCCCTTAATTACTGTAATTTTCACCTTTATTTAGCAGTCATCTCTATTAATTGGTTGTGGTCACCCTCTACTGAGTCCTCTACTTATACTGAACAATAACTTAAAACAGAACCACTGTAAGAAAACTAAGAATAATCTTTCAGGTTAAATTTAATCTAAGTTTATCTCCTGAAATTGTGGTTAGCAGTATTCTTCAGTAAGTTTTTTTACTTTTTCAGAGCTTATTAACTCCCTGATCAATCAACAAACTTTTTGCAACCAGGAGCTCCTATCAGAGCTTGTTTACTCCCTGATCCACCAACAAACTTCATACAATTGGGAGCTCTTATCATAGCTCATTTTCTCTCCCAATCAAGCCACAAATTTCTTGTGATCAGGAGCTTTTTTCAGAACTCATTAACTCCATGATTAAGTGAAAAACTTCTTGTGACAAGGAGCTCTTATCAGGGTTCAGTGACTCCTCAGTTGACCGACAGACCTCTTGTGATAGGGAGCTCTCATCAGAGCTCACTGAATCCCCAATCAACCAACAAATTTCTGTCTTTTTGAGTGATCAAAATCTGCTATTTATTATTTTCATCATTTTTTACCATATTTCATTAAATCAAGTTTTTTCTTGGTTTCTTTAGCAACAGTTGCCATTTGAGCCATTAACCAACTAATGAAAATTATCCTACATTAAGTAACTGCCAAAGTTAAACTACCCCTCCAAATTTTATTTTATTTGGTTGAGTAGTTACCAATGTATTATTGAAAAGTTCCGGCACACATAAATACTGTACAATCAAACCTGTATTAAGGAGTTACCCATGGAGAATGGCAGAGTGACTGCTAAATACAAGTTGACAGCTTAATACAGGTCCCTCAGATTAGGAGTATTATAAAAAAACAAACACAACACCACTTTATGCCATAATTAGCCACTTAATGTACAGAATCTGGCTCAAAAATGCTACTTACTTTGAATTTGGGATAGAAATATGGATTAAAAATTGCTTGAGAGATTACTCTTGGTGTTATTTGAGTGGTTCTGCTTTAAGTGACTGTTCAATACAGGTGAATGACAATACAGACAAGCCATTGGGACTTTGTCAAAGGTGACCCTAACTGCTCAATAGGGGTGATGTCTTAATAGAGGTGACAATTATAGTAATAAAGGTGAAACAAATTCAGAACTGTGGTAACCAACCGCTTGATATAGGGTGACTACTTGATACAGTGCTGCTCAACACATGTTCACCTTTATCATTTGGTACTTCCATCACCCCTAACAGCATGTCACTAGGTCCCCATCTGGTGACTATGGCTGGCTTGTCTAAGACCTTTTGTTATCAGGCTACCATGATTGGATGTCAAACCTTTTGTGTGGTGGGGGTGCCACAAGGTTGACTTTTTCTGGTTTCTCCTCCTCAGCCACTATGATATATTCTCTCCAGAAGGAATTATGATTCTAAACAAAGCTCAGTCACATGTTTCTGGCCATGTATGCCTTCTCTTCATCACTAGGGATGTGTCTTAGGCAAGGCTAGATACTGTACCTTAGCCAGCTACTTGTTGTTGGAGGACATGAGTGAGCTATGTTGTATAAAAGCTTTTGAAACTGTGCTCGTCATATATCTTAGATAAGTCAAGACCCTTCAAGCTTTCCTTTGATTCTTCTAAGAGTGCACTGTTGAATCTTGTTTTGAAGCCGTCAACTGCAATGCCCTGGCCAAAGCAGGAGCTGTTGGTGTTCTGTTTAGAGTGGTTACCAGCTGTGGTCACAAGAGGGTTATCTGTTTAAAGTAAGAATGCATTTTTACCTTTTAGCTCTTGAAATGCTGGTATATCATTTGGTTTTGCACTTTATTTCTCATATCACCATCAGATCTTTTACAGAGCTATTTTGTCGTTCTTTTGTTTTTGAACAAAATTGGCATTTCCAAGTTATGTGGACAGAGCCTGATAATTTACTAGTAAGAACAATTTATTAAGAGTGTTACTCACATGTAATATAGTCAATTTTCACAAATGATTTCCTATTTTCTCTGTTTACATTGACTTTTAAGTTAATGGCAGTTATTTTCTCTTATTTTCCATGGTTTATTTTTAGGATAATCAGCTTTGCACCTGTTGATTAGAATTGAAATTCATAACCCTTTAACTCCCAGCAGTGATTAAAACATTTAACTTTTTCCTTTAATATCCATACATTACCCAGCAAACAGGTAATAAGAATACTCAAACTTATCAGGTAGAAGTTGTTTTCTTGATTTAACACCAAATTCTTGTAAGTAATTTACAAGGAAATGTGCAGCAGTAAGAGGGGAGAATTAACAATCAGATCTTGGGAGTTAAAGTGCTAAAGGCACTGCATACCTCACAGTAGCTGTCACAGTGCCCCTTCAAGAATTGGGGTCATATTTTTTCCAGAACTGAAATTGCTTTGTTTTCCTTTCGTTATTTAAGGTTGGTGTTGGAGATAATTGCTACCCTTGTAAAATCAAGTGAGTACTCCATTTGTTTTCATCAGTTAATCATATATTAAGTCATCTGATGGAATTGTTAGCCATCCAAAATCATTTGTAAGTCAGATGCCATTATAAAGAAATAAGTTGTCTACGTCTGTTGTTCTTTGCATTCTTCAAAGTTGTTTGAACACAATGAATAACAACAACAATAATTAGATTTGTAATCCCTATAAGCACTTTTTATGTGAAAGCTGCTTTGTTGTTGAGCTACATGTAAATGAATAACCTGATTTATCTTGCAATATTCCCTATGTCACAGTTGTTGCAAATCATTTTTATTAATTTTACAAGTTCAGACATCATAGGAATTTGATGTAGATAAGAGTGTAGTGCAACCAATATTGGTAATTGTGAAGAACAGCTCCCTGAAAATACCAAACAGTTACCTGAAAAATAAGAATCATTTTGATCCAGTGAAGTGTTGGTAAATTAATATACCCATAATACAGTCATGAAGCGTTAGCTGTTATTGTAATGTTGAGGCTACTATCTGCTCACCACAGATTACACTCAGTAGTCTGCTACAAAAAAATAGCAAGCTCTTTTGACTTCAAAGAGGCATATTTGTCCCATGAGGCATCCCTCCTTCAAAGAATGGTAGCACTTTTAAGTTTCTGTGCAGCAGATTTTACTAGACAGCTAAGCAGACTGAAAAAATTGTTAAGAGCTATTTAGTTACAATAAGGAACAGAATTGGACTTGTTAATTGGGGATGGGGACTGCACACTCAAAATCTTACAATTTATCAAAGTTTTCTTTTTTCAATTTAAAATTTTCTTTACTTAAAATATTCATACATGTATATACATTTTCTTGCCATTTATATATTTAGTATTAATAATATTTATACATTCAGGTTACTAACCTTGGAAATTTTGTAAGGAGAAATTCTGTCTAGGTCACTTATTGAAGTTAAAGAGCTAAATAAAAGTCTCTTTCAAATAAGATAGTTTACTACAGTCAAACATGTATTAAGTGGTACTCTTTTAAGTGGTGAACCTGTTTTAAGCGGTCAGTTTCAAAGTCCCAAAAAATTTTCCCCTCAATTACTGTAATTTTCACCTCTATGAAGTGGCCACCTCAGTCTATTGAACAGTTGTGGTCACCTTTGACTGAGTCCCATCACCTGTGTTGAATAGTCACTTAAAGTGGAACCACTCAAATAAAACTAGGAATAAATTGTGATTCATGTCTATCTTCCAAAATCAATGTAAAGTGTATTTTTTAGCAAATTTTTTTACATTATGTGGTCAATTATGGCATGAGATGGCATTTATTACCTTTTTAATAATACCTCTTTTCTGTGGAACCTTTAGTAAGCAGTCAATCTCTATTTAGCACTTAATACAGATTGGACTGTAAATTATTGGACAGTATAAACAACTGCCTTTACCATGTCTAAGCTTATGACAATATAGAAAGACTAGCAGAAAAGTTTTCTTCAGCAGGGGCCTTTGACCTTTGGCTGGTCTCTTTTTTTTTTCTACAGAGAGCTGTACATCAAAAGCAGTCAGCTATGGAGCTGTTCCACTGCTGTTACAAATGTTTTGTGATTGGCAAAGAACAGATCATCATCACAGACAGACAAACATCAGAAAAGCTATTCTGAATGTGATCAAGAATATCACCATGTCAAGTATGTTAACCCATTACTCGCCAACCTGAGAATGCATATTCTCCATACTGTTCTCATACATTTCATTAGTTATTAACAAGGAGAATTTGTTTAGCAATCAAGAACATCTTGAGAGGGGTGTTCATTCCCCATATTCTCATAACCTTAATATTTTATCCAGTTGGGATAATGTATGGAGAAATTAGATGCTAGGTAGTCCTATGGGTTAAAGGGTTTATAGAGGAGACTACTGATTACATTGTTTGAATCTTTAAAATGTCAGAAGGTACACTGTAGTTGATAGATGTTGCTTCTTGAAATACAACTTGTTCACCCCTGAAATGGCCAAAACATTGTGTAAATCAATAATAAAGTGATCACTTGATAAGGTGCAGATTTTATTTGTTTGGTTGTGCATGCTACAGTATTTGAGTGTTCCAAAGAGAACTCATTAGTGTGCTAGCATCCTGTGCACTGCCAGGATCAATAATGTTGAAAGCAGTATGTGCATAACTAGATGAGATTTGAGTATGGTTAAATTTCTGGATTTTAGGAAGTGGCAAGAAGGCATTTATCCAAGCTGATGGTATTAAAACCCTGTACACTTTGTCACTGGAGACTTTGGAGTGTAAGTAAATTTTTTTTTCACACAAAATGTTTTAGACTATGTTACATGCTTTTTATTGCATTTTACAGGGATTCTTTTTTGTTCCATTTCAGGCCGCGAACTTGAAGGGGTAAACAATCTCAGCAGCCAGATTCTACGAAGATGTTTTCCAACTAACAAGCTTCCGTTGTCAACCTTATCATCACCACTGACATTTGCTCTGTTAGATTTAGACAGCGCTGGCCACTCAGCTGTAGAAGATCTACTGGATGATAGTGGGGAAGGTGATTACAATATGCGGGTTGAAATACTCTCTACTGTATAGTTAAGTCTGAGGCAGAGATACCAACTTTGAAAATCTTTAGAGGTTTGACGTCAAATCACTCCCAACCTTCATTATTTGCTGTAAGGTTGTTTAATTTTTTTTATAATAGAAATTATTTTATTAAAACAAAATTAGGTACTTTAATGTGGTAACCACCAGAAAACTTTGTCACTCCAACTTGAATTTTTGAGATTTCCTAAATTTTATAGATTTAAATTTTATTACACTAGAAATTCAGTGTCTTATGAGGAGTTGTACTTAATCCTATCAAGACACATATGAAGTAATCTTATGATCTAGGTATTTACTTTATGTAGGTGAGTCTACTGATGTGGAATCAGAAGAAGAAGAAGATGACAGTGGTAGTGCAAGTCAAGATGATAAAGAAGGGCTTGAAAATGGCAACAAGGGTAAAAAGCCTGAGATTAATTCCTCAAATCAGAGCAAACAAGTCAAGACAAGAGATGATCTGGCTATGTATGAAAAGTACTTCCCAGAACTGTTTGAATTTCAGGTAAATAGTTGTGGTTTGAAAAGGCAACATTCATCTTTCTGCAAAGTTCACCAGTAAGCAGAAATCTTGTGTGCTAAAGCAGGTTCTCTTAGCTTGTGCCAAAACATGTGTAGTGTGGCGACTTCAAGATTATCACCACCAATTAGATATGTTATCATATATTTGGAGTATATACTGTGGGGTATTTGCCAGCTGAGAGGTCTGTTTGGTGAAAAAGTGCGACCAAGGACACAACATTTTTTTCACTTTACATACCGACTCTGAGTTGGTAAATCACTAAGTATCTACATTGTTCCTCTAGGAAAAAAAGGAGAACATGGCAAATTACTGGGTATTTGCCAAAGGTCAATTGAATAGCTTAAAATGTTAGTGAGTTTATTGTTGACTGATCTCCTTCATATGTATAAATGTACATTCAATTGCTTGTTAATGTGGATTTTTATCAAATAGACACACTTTCGGATCAATGTCAGGTTCCGAGCAACTGCGCACCTACCTACCCCTCCCTTAACCAAACAAAAGCCCACTGATAGCTAGTTAATAAGGTTAATATCGGGTTTAGGGAGGGGTAGGTGCGCAGGTTTCTCAGATACTGACGTTAATCTAAAAATGTTTGTTGTTATTCGTCAGGTTGAAGTTGCCGAGCCAATGGAAGATGACATGGTAACATCATCATATCCAATAGTAATTCCAACAGGTTCTGAAGAGCCCTTGTCATGCTCGCCAACCGGACCAAGCCATCTGTCAAACCAGCTTGATTCTATGAATTTTGAAAGGTGGGGACATACTGCAGAGTTAATTAAAAATGAGGTCGAAAGTAGGGAGCCTCAGGAGATCATATTAGTTAAAGTGGTATGAAGGATAAACAAATCGAAATGTTGTAGAGGTGTAGGAAGGGAAATTTTGATTTAAAAAATAACGTTGAACATCAAGAAAGAAGTTTTTTTTACGATCTTAGGAAAAGGAAAAAACTCTGATTACCCATGAGGAATCGACTCTCAGATTTACGTACTCCGCGCTCCGATGCTCTACCAAAGAAATTCTCTATCACATTTGTTAGATGTAATTTATAAGAAATTTGTTTTTTGTCCGGGTCATATTTAGGGCGTGCACTTAGGTTAAAACATTTAACACAAGTGTTTTATTTTACCTAAATCGTCGCAAATAGTTGACGTTTGGTATATTGCTTAAGACATAATGAGATGTATACATTGACCAAAGCACACTGAGTGTCAATAAGTAAGGATTACCCCTCTCCTGTAAAAACCAGTGAACAGTGTTCAGATACTTTCAACCTTATTACTGAACACGGTAACAACGGAGAAGGCCGCCTCAAAAGCCCATTCAACCGCATGTGTTCACGGAAGTAAGGAACGAAAAAAAATTTAATCTCGGTTTAGCTTTAGATATGACTTTTGTTTATGTTGCTACAGTCCACCAACTTTGACACAAGCCACAGCGACACAAGAAGAGATTACTCAGGAAGAGAGATCTTCATCCGCGAATTTCACCGCTAAGGTTGGTAACAATGATACCTTTGAAAGTGTGCTACCAATCGTCAAGACACCATCACCTGATGTGTACGGCCATTACCCACCGTCCGAACCTGAACCACTGGGACAGAAGAAAACTGGACTACAGAGGTACAGGGCTTATCCCAATTGTTAAACGTGATATCAAATTCTTAAAGGGTGCAAATGGTTATAGACGCTGGTCTTTAAAAATGTTTGTGGGAGGACGAATCAAATGGCGAGACAGAGAGCATTTCATAGTCTAGGATTGGAATGATTAAAAAGACGGGCAGCTTACAGACTAAAAACTGTTTGTTTCGCACTCGATTTAAAGGTCGGGGTAGACTGTGCCTAAGATAAAAAACAGTCGCGACCCAGTCCCCTCCCGTGCCTTTACTTCTTATCGACGCTAGTCGGACCGTACAAGAAATAAAAGACTCTCAGAAGTCTATGCCATTTGAGAGAGCGCGTAAAAAACAATCTCCTTAAAGTTCTGAGTCACATGTACGTCGGAATTTTTTGGTTGTTGTTGTTTTATTTTTACGATGTTAAAAGTACATTTAACTCGAGCAAGATTGCAAAACACTAGTTCAGTAGGACAGGACATATCATCGAGACTACGACGATCCAAAAGGGAACCGGGATTGTTTAATACGGTGATGTTAACAAAGAGATTCCACTTTCCCCTGCGTGTGTTCAGTGAATATATCACAGATGACATCAAACTGTTGTAAGAACAAGAAAGTGGCTCACGGCGCGCAGTTGAGTGTGTTTCTGGTGGACTTACTACATTTTTACTTCATCTGTGATATATTAATATCTATATGATAAATATAGCCTTCATTCGGCGCGAAAATATACACTGATATTTGTCCGCGGACATTACCTGTTCTAAGATGCGAATAATTTTCCGTGAGCGAAGCTCGAGGAAAACTAAAATCGTCAAGGAACAGATTATGTTTATGGACAAATATACGAGCATATTTTCGCGCAACTTGGGGGCTATTGTGGTTATTATCCTTCAAATATTTTGCAACGTGGGTGAAAAATGTTTACGAACTGCTTACTGCGTGGGATGTTTTCCTTTGAGTGTTTTCTGGTACGATTATATGAACAAATGAATATTTCCTTCTTCTGTAACAAGCATAAAATTCTCTCTCATCTTGAATTAAATTTTAAACGGAGAATTATCGTAGTGGAGGTAAGGTTTGAAAATTATACTCGGATATTCCCCAGTTTTAGATGGGGAATATTTGATCACGTGTTGCGTTTAGACCATTCACGCACGAGCAAAAATATTTGATGGATCATATACTGAATTGTACATTCATTTTGATTGGTTCTTATGATCAAACGTATACACATGTAGATTAGATGACGGCACCATCAACAACATTTTGCTTTCTTTATCGTGTAACACAGTCAAACGGATTCTGTGTTGCTGTGCGTTTGTTCAGTAGTAGAAAACAGATGACGCGGTCATCATGAAAGTGGTAAAAAGAGGCGTAGTAGAGTGTGTCAATAATGTTTTTTACCACACTTAAACGTCTTCTTTGATCGTACAGACGCACGGCAATATAGAACCCACTACTCGTTCTTTTTTTTTTTTTTTTTTTTTTAATTTTTACAAACGAGGCATTGTTACCTTTTTATCCCGGCCTTGCCAAGATGACATTGATCCATCTGTGCTAGCGTTGCTTGTTGTTTTTCAGAACTATGATCTTTAGGGACATTGCACGACAGATTCATCCACAGAGAGTGATAAACAAAGTTGTGTTTGATCTGGATCAGCTTTTAAGACGACCCGGTGACCCTGGAGGAGCACCTGACAACGGGTTATTAGCTGTGGCTAAAGAGCAACTCAAATTAGGACATGCACGGAAACATAGCAACTCCAGGTTTATACACAGAATAAATGCTTGTCTCATTTGTCAGCTTAATTTTTCAATGTGTGAATCAATCTTCTTCAAACTTAAACTTTCAAGATACACGTTGTAATTCGCCCAGTTCTGACCACCATGGGTCTCCTCTCAAATCAGTTTAGAAAGTTAGGTGTTTGATCATGATAACACCTTCTGTTGTTAAGTTTGTTTGTTGTCATCGCCTATTTTGTGGTTGTTGTATCGGGATTGCGAAAATTTACTCACTGACCATTTGACCTCGAAAACTCCGTTCAAATGGTCATGATAGTTGATGATAGTTTCAACCACCACGCGCGTTTAAACACGAATTATCATGCACTATCATCGACTATCATTAAGTATCATGTAGTTTGGACGTGTTCAAATTCGAAATGATAATTGATGATAGTTTTTCGGTCCATAGTTTTGCCAACAAACGGGCTCAAACCGAAATGGCAAATGGTAAAATGACTGAAGTAGCCGTCAAAATTTCGCAGAATGTCTCCTAAGTCATTCTTATCATCTCCTGGTAAGATTCAGCATCTTTAACTCGCAGCCTCTTGACTAAAATTTCATTTGCCACCAAAATTTCTGAGCGTACAATATTTGTTTACAATAACGCGATCTTCTTGCGTGAGTTTGTCAACTATCACCAACTAACATGAACTGTTTGAACGCAAACATGATAGCGAATGATAGTTAAAACTATTATCAACTATCATCAACCATCGTGACCGTTTGAACGGGGCTTAAGAGCGATATGCATCTGATTTCTCCTATAGTATCACTCTGATTCAAACATTAAGGTCATGAGAATAAAGGAAATGATCGCAAACTCAAGAAGGTCTTGATTGTTAGACAAATCCTCCCCGAAAGTGCCATGACAAATAAATAGGGAACAGTATGGAGAACTTGCATACTGATGTTAGGATGTAGAAAATCAATCAGTGGATTTGTTTTCATTTTGCAGCATCTCTGAAGGAGAAAGATCCACTCCTGAGGAGACGGCCAGACCGCTGAAGTTTGAATCGCGGTTTGAGAGTGGCAATCTACGCAAGGCCATTCAGGTAGTTATTGTGATTTTAGGTGCTTCAGTCGTGAAATTGGAAATTTTGTCGATGTGTGACGTTTTGGCTTTCCAATTGTGAACAATCCATGACTCGACTCGACAATACCCAAGACACTGTAACGCTCCAGGGCTTTAAGACAGGGCTTATTGGCGAGGAATTCTTATTAAAGCGTGTTTTTTTTGGGGGGGTCTACCTGGCTTCAATATAAACTAATAGTTTAGTTTTTGGTTTTAGGGGAGGAGAGGAGGGGGGCTTATTGAGAGGGAGATTCATTTGTTCGTTTAACCATGTGAATGTTAAGAAGTAATGAACTAGCCTATGAATGATTGAACATACTTGCCTTTTTCAACACATCTTATTTCGTAGGTGCGGGATTATGAGTATGATCTGGTTCTAAATCCTGATATCAACTGTAAACACCATCATCAGTGGTTTTATTTTGAGGTGGGTTCTTGCCCTCTTTTCATCGCGTACGACACAACTAACAGTTCCATGTAGAGGAAGATGTTTTTTCGTTTTGTCACGAGCGTGGGACAAAAATAATAGTCCGAGTCCCTGTAAGGAATCAAACCTCAGACCTTCGGATTCCGCGCTCCGATGCTCTACCACTGAGCCACGTAGACTCTATGGTGAGCAAGGCCCATAACGAAGTTCATATATGACACGCGTCCTACATACTGCCAGGATCAGCAATGTGGTCAGCGTCATTTTTTGTAAATAGAATAAGAAAGATAGCAAGTTTTGAGCTCGGCAAAGAGATAGAAATCCTAGCAATATGCGGATGCTGATCCTAGCAGTAGGTCGATTACTCATGGGGATTCAGAATTT
The DNA here is from genome assembly GCF_964200805.1 of Pocillopora damicornis. Taxonomy (NCBI): domain Eukaryota; kingdom Metazoa; phylum Cnidaria; class Anthozoa; order Scleractinia; family Pocilloporidae; genus Pocillopora; species Pocillopora damicornis. The sequence continues at coordinate 13,862,583 of NC_142673.1, read as the reverse complement.
TTTTCTTTGCCCTACACAAGACGAAAAAACATCTTTTTCTATTTCTTTACTGGGCTCAAAGCTTAGCATCTTTCGAATTCTACTTTCATGTAGTTACAGCACTCGGATCTTCGGTATGAAAAGAGATAAACTTAGTCGGACGGACCATTAATAAGTGAAGGGAGAGGGTGGGTGTGCAGAACTTTCACTTGGTATCCGGTACATTTTTTTCTGTACAATTTTGTCGGTAATATTTATTGTATGAAGTTTATGCCGCTGGGGAATTCTTGTCAGGGCTGGGCCGTCTGTGATGTTCTTTTTTTTCTTTACTTGGCTCGCTATCTTCATTAAAACTATCGCTAATGGTCCTTCCCTATAGATAGGTGATGGGAGTTGTTAAGAAAGACACAATGCCTTAGAAGGTTAAATAATCAATAGCCTCTATTTGGCGCAAAAATCTACTTGAATATTTGTCCACGGGCATCTGTTACAAGATGCAAGAAGTGAGTCTACGAGGAACGGATAATATCTACGGAAAATTATACGAGCATATTTTAGCGCCAACTGGAGGCTACGCGCAGGGAAAATTGTTTACGAACAGCTTACCGTTTATTACGTGGGATGTTTACTTTCCAGTGTTCTCTGGCAAGGCTTTATGAGCACAAAAACATGCGTGTTCTTCTGTTACAACAGTTAAACGCCCTCTGACCTTGACTTAATTCTGACACGAAGACTTTTATCGTAGTGGACGTAGGGTTTGAAAATTGGTTAATATCACTAGGGGAATATCACCGGATATTCCTCAGTCTTAGCCGGAGCGTATTCGGTCGCATGACCCATTTAGACCAATCGCGCGCGAGAAAAAATATTTGATGGATTACAATTGTGGATATTGGCCCTTCAAGTCTGTGCGTTTCTCTTCATTTCAGGTTAGCAATATGGATGCTGATATTCCTTACAAATTCAACATCGTTAATTGTGAGAAGATCAATAGTCAGTTCAACTTTGGTAAGTTGGTTTTTTTGAGTAATAGAATTTCCATTTATTCGTGTAGGCTTTTCATGACACTGATTGTTTCTTATGTTTTCTTCAAACTTTTGGTGGGAAGTTGGCGTACGTTGGCCGGTGTATCGCAGTCAGAAGGCCATCCGACCAAAAAATCGGTGCTCGCTGGGGTTGTAAAACTCACGAAGTACTCAGAAAGCTTAAGATGTTTCTTAAATTATGGAGAGCGCATTTCGATTTATTGTCGAAACGAAAACCAAAGTAACCGTAAAAGCTAATCAGAGGAAAGGAAAATGTAACAAGGAGCCAATGAGAACGCAGAGTCAAAATGGGCAAACGGCTTAAAGCGCGGGAAAACGCGGGTGACTAAGTCGTGGTTGGTTTTAGTTTTGAATCTGATTGGTTTAGAGGATAGCGCAAGCTTTGGACTCATCACAGAGCGACGTAAAGTAAACCTCAGAAATCCGGAATTTGAAAATTGCTTTGTAACTTGAAGATGATTTTTGGGGACGTGATTCTGTTCTTGCAGGCTACAAACCTTTTTTAAGACTTAGTACGATTCCATAGTCGGGATGACATATGCATGGTTCCTCAAGGAAATGGTCTTGGTAACCCAATACTTTGTTCGCTATTGTAGGTATGCAACCAGTGATGTATTCCACATTAGAAGCTCAGGAAGACCGCGTCGGCTGGGTTCGAGTCGGGACTAATGTTTGTTATTATAGAAATTACTTCACACGGAGCCGTGAGGTGACTGGTGGACCGACCGGCAAAACCTACTACACGTCAACTTTCACGGTGACCTTCCCTCACACAAATGATACATGTTACTTCGCTTATCACTACCCCTACACCTTCACTATGCTTCAGGTAGGTCTTCCCTTGTTACGTTGTCATCTTTCTGTGTCGAGGTTTGTACAGTGTCTGGAGTTTTTGAAGAAGTTCGGAAATCTTCCAGTTAGTTTTCCATGAAATATAAGGCCGGATTAACATCTGAAAAACTTCACTTAAAAAATCTAGAATGTTTTTTTATTAACAGGATGTTGCTTATTGAATGAAATGTTAGTCGTCTAATCGCATCTCTTTGACAAAATTTTTTAACAAAGTTTGAGAGACTTCTTCGGTTTAATCCGTGAATCTGCCATCATAGATATTAGAACACATTTTATAGTAGTTTATGTGTGTTTGTGCCGATGTATTTTTAAGTAACCACGGAGAAGTGTTGAATTTTGCCTTAAAAACGTTTTATGTAGCCGTAAGACTCTTTATATCCTTCCTTCACCTCAAAGAAATCAAGACTAGAAAATGATATTCCGTTTTGGGTACCTTACTCTTTTTACGTAGAGTCACTTATCACGCTTGGAGTCCGGTTTTAGTACAAACGATATCTTTTACCGCCGCTTGACTCTGTGCAGCACTTTGGCGGGAAATCCTTGTGACGTCATCACCATCACGGCACAGCCTCGGGGCAGAGATGCAAAATCCATTGAACTTCTGAGTAAGTGATTTGCGCCGTTCCTTGTGTTGGACAAAATTTTAGGTGTTGTTTTTAAAGGCACGATCTTTACTTTATACGTTTTAGGGAACAGGCCATATATTTTCCTCACAAGCCGTGTGCATCCCGGCGAAAGTAATTCAAGTTGGGTCATGAAAGGTAACGCGATCTTCATATGGTGAATTACATTCATTATGTGTTATCTTTTTTATTATTATAATGTCGAATCCTTCAAACAATGGTTTTAATAAAACCTGCGATTTATCGCCGCGTATAAGACCTCTTACCGCTGTAACGGGCCCTTTACAGGCACAGCAGCCCATAAAAACATCGGCAGCCGATTACAGAAAAAGTTATCGAAACCCTGCCTTAAAATGACCGAAGTGAAATAAATTGATTGTTCAGTTCGGGATAGTAATCAAATTTAATAACCCGGACCAAAACAAAACAGTAACCAATCGCTGCTCAGATTCACTTTCACGTGACATGTTACTGAGACAACAATAACGTATTCAACATGGCGTCCGAAGGCCGAACAACACTGAGTGTTTTAAACCGATTGTTTTCGACTAGTGTCTTCTTCTTCTTTCTCAGTCTCAATAATTTTCATTCGTCTTATTTTACTTACTTGGCGGACGGCGAAGTGCCCAGGTTTTTCAGCGCTCGTCTCGGTACGTTCCAACTATATATCTGTGCAGAAGAAAAAAGTTTATTTTCAATGATGCTGCTACTTCATTAGAGAATCGTCCAAATAACAAACGGCTACAGCCCATGGGCGAAAAGAAAGATGAAATCGTAGCGTATTACCAGCTCGAAATCGTGTAAATGGGAGGATTGCTTTTAATAAAAGCTTCTCGAAACATGCGAGATGTTGGAGAATCCATACTGCTACTCACTTAACGTACCTCCATGGCCGCATCCACTCCTTCCTCTTCCATTTCTGATTTGACCGGTGAAAGCCTTCTCTCCACTTCTCCGAGATATCTCTCGCTGCAATCGAATGGTAGATTACAAAAGTGCAGATTGAAACCTCTTCTGGGCCAGGAATACTTAAGGCAAGGGGAAATGTATGAACAGAATAGTGAACCAGCTACTGAATCTATTACCGACACAGCAGAGTGAAGAATTAATGTGTCTCCTTCACTTGCAAACGTGCTTGGTCTTACTCCAACTTATTGTCATCAAGGAACACCAACAGAGAATGAAAATATCCAATTAAGAGTGAAATTCCCTGACCTTTGAAGAACTTTTTTTTCCTGACTTGTGGTAATTAAGATTAAGTTAAATCTGTACTCAAGCAAAGTTGACTATCCAGCAGGAGCTTACGCTTTGCATGAAGTGACAGCGGGCTCTCGTTTGACAAAGAATTAGTTTGGTTTTGGTTAATAGGATTCTCTTCGGGCAGTAACAGCACAATGAAAGGAACTATCATTGTTTCAAAAAGGTTTCCTTGCAAACTGAGTAAAGTGCAGTGATAAGAAATCGTAAGTTAGACAACAATGTTCAAATTATGACAAACAGAAAGATTAAAACCATCGTCGAAAACACAAAGTGGCGGTTGGCGACTGATTAAGTGGTAAACCAAGACCATCCCATGCACTTTTTTCCTGCAGTTTGCATCGCGATAATTAACAGTAGCGTCGAAAGAAAATGGATTTAAGAACAGCTCGATATTTTTTTTTGACTCCGGAAAAATTCATCCTCTAACCTAAACTTTGAGGCAAAGCTTTTTGAAAAAGGTATCTAAATCAAACGTGTCATTTCAACTGTCCAGTTACTTCTGCGCCCAAAATGTCGCCTCTATCACCCCATGATGACCACCATCCTGAGAACACGCGAAGAGCGGTATCTATTCACTAATTTCCAATATAATTATTGGTATATACGGCGATTAATAAATAAACAGCGAAAATTTCGAATTGGGTACGAAAATCTTCGATTCTCGAAATGGTCGTCATGTTTTGACGTAAAGTGGTTATCAAATCTGATAACTATCCCGGACCGCTTTTTGCAAAGACAAAAAGTAACGTTCATAAGGGTCTAAATTCTCGTTTCCATATGGCATTCGGATACTAGGAGATTGAAAATTGTGCAATTCATACGAACAAAAGGATTCGATTAAAGAGGAGATTCACAGTTAAATCGCTCCAAAAAATGCGCTCCCAAAACGTACTTTAAATTTGCTTCACCTTGAAACTTTTTCTTTGTACTGTGTAACCGCTGTACCTTGCTCTTCTGAGATCAAGACTAGTTATTTGGCTTTTTAGATTTTTTTAGACTTAATATTGATATTAACTTTAATCTGTTAGTCAGCTCATGCTTTATGTGACTCTACAGCATTTTTTGTCTCACGCAGTATTGTTTTCTTATACAGGAGTTCTAGACTTTTTAATGAGCAACTTCTACACTGCACGTCATCTGCGGGAGACTTTCATCTTCAAGATTGTACCCATGCTTAACATTGACGGAGTTATCAATGGCTGGTAGGGTCTTACTCTTGTAGAAATTTAGCCGCTGTCCTTCCGTTTTATTGTTCCACGGTTCTTTTAATATGTATATTTCTTCCACTTATACAGCAATTCTGAACGAGGGAATCAGTGTCTTTCTTGTGAATTTTTAGCCATGAATGATATCTGATGTGTGCAGTATTGTAAGAAATTTTTCTCAGTATTGCATTTTCGACCAATTCTTTTGGCGCCGTCAGCTATTCTCCCCACCCACTCAATCCCCCACTTCCTCATGATCCATAAGGAGAAACTTTATACCTGTAAATAACCTTGCTCTGTAACCTTACAATACTGTGAATCTTTCCTGAAGTTAATTCATTTATAGAGCTAAATAGAGTTTCCTTTGATGAAATACAAAGACTTTTTTTATGGAGATTTTACCCTTGTTCTTTACAAAAATTTTGTTGTACCTTTTTTGCAGCCATCGATGTTCTCTGTCGGGTGACGATTTAAACAGGCGCTGGATCAATCCCAGCATGCTACTTCACCCCACTATTTATCACGTGAAGGGATTGCTGTTGTACTTACAGTCTATTGAAAAGACCCCTTTGGTGAGTAGCATTTGCTTGTAGCCGTGAGACAGATCAATTGTGCCGAACCTAAGTTGTGTTAATCCCGGCTACTAAACAATTTTGAGCTGTTATGTGATCGTGTTGTTTCATTCTTTTACTGCGTGGACAAAATTTAATTTGCATGACTTACATGGTGTACCATCTTGGACAAATGAGAGGAACACAACAATCATTTCTTCCTCTCCCTAGTTCATAGTCGACAAAAAGGTGCGATTTGGTCCTCGCGCTTACTCATCATTCTCTCTTTTTTTCTCCTGAACAAAATCGAAGCTGCTTTGAGATCGGCTACATTTTCCCTCGACAGAAGCTCCTCTTAACTCTTTGACCTCTTAAAGTGTCTAGCATCTAATTTCTCCTTACAATATCACCCTCGATTCACACATAAAGGCCACGAGAATAAAGGAAATGATCACCAACTAAAGAAGCTCTTGACTGTTAAACAAATTCTCTTTGTCGACACCATAGGAAGGAAATATACAAAGAACAGTGTTGAGAATATGCGTACTGATATTAGGGTGTAACAGGATTAAATCCGCCTCATGTTCTTCTTCTTGTAGGTTTATTGTGACTTCCATGGTCATTCACGTAAGAAGAACGTATTTATGTATGGCTGCAGCACAGCTGCCACTCTGGCTGCTAGTTCGTCTAGCTCTGGTGAAGTCGACAGTAGTGACTTGGTAGATTCTGTCAGGGAACGCGTAGCTGAACTATCTGGCTCCGAATCCACCAGTAGCATGGACCCGAGTGACATAGAGGAAGATCCCGGATATAGGGTGAGTGTAAAAAAAAAAAAACATACTCATCGATAAAACCTTTTTCCTGGGAGCTTGGAAGATGACAGAGATACTAGAGACACGCCCTGTGAGCATTGGACTCGAAGTTAGGTCTTCGATACTCATGAGAAGGAAGCCCTCATTCTTCTCAGGGAGCATGGGCTCATTTCCCGAACAGCAGCTTATGATCTAGGCGAAACTTTACTTTTCTTTTCAGTATTAGCCTTTTGCGAAATGATTGGTAAATATTTGCATATGCTGCGAGTTTTTTCTTTCTCGCACAAATGGAATCATAGGATGATGATCATATCGCGGACTCTCATTTTCGGTTAGCATCGAACTGAAGTCATTATTTCTCTTAGTTAGTACGTGTGCTTCACTGTACGGCCCACTAATTAAAAAGTTTCGCTTCGCGCTTGGGTCATAAATCTAAGTGGAAAAACTTGATCCGTAACTTTCAGTGCGGACTTCGAATTCGGTTGGTATGAGGTACTAAGTTCAAGGGAGAAAAGATGCTGGAGAACGAGTACTGAAATCAAATGTAGAATAATGAGTGAAAATTTTGAATAATAGTCTTGCGAGACTCTACAATTGCGTTCGTGAATTTTAGGTTATCAAACTTTCTACAATGTTAGCGGCATTAAAGAGCTGTGCAATATAGGTGGTTTTCTTAAAAGTGGCACTTGGCAGGTTTTTAAAAGAGAATCTTTTTTATTTCGGAATTACCATTCCGTTTCTATGTCCTCTTCGTCATGTTTTGGCGTCCTCTTTTTTATTCTCTGCTTCTACTCTCTGGAGAAGATCTTATTGCAATTAGCGGCTAGATTTACCCATCCAAAAAGCATCTTCAAATATCACCAGGAACTCTGTTCAGGAAGCACTTTTTCCGAACCAAGCTGACTATTTCATTTATTTATGCAGACATTACCTCGAGTTCTTCACAACATTGCACCAGCGTTTTCGCTGGGCAGCTGCAGTTTCATTGTGGAACCTTCCAAAGAATCCACGGCCAGAGTTGTGGTGTGGAGAGAGATTGGAGTGGTCAGGAGTTATACCATGGAGAGTACATACAGTGGCTGTGATCAGGGACCTTATAAGGTGAGTTCTCATTGGATAAAGCTAGTGTGAAAAACATAAAAACACAAATTGAACAGACACTGTTGTGAATGTTACTGGGTGGAACTAGAACACCTTTGGCCCCACTTTTTCGAAGGGTAGATAATATCATCCCGTGGATAAATCTCTGTTCAGTGGATGGCGCGGTATTCTTTATTCAAACTTATCCGTTCGATAAAGTTATCCTCCCTTTGAAGACCCTGCTCTATAAATGCTGACAGAGTCGGATTTCTCTCTGTTTTTAAGTTAAGAGAAGGAAGTTTTCATTCTGTCAGGGAGTTAGTTAGTTATTGAGTTAGTGAATGAGTAGGTGAGGGAGTCTCTCAGTGAGCCAGTCTGTCTGTTCGTCAGTCAGGCGTTGAGTGAGTCAGTCGGTGAGTTATTCAATTAGGCAGTAATTTATTCAGTGAGTCAGCCAGTTAGTTAGTCAGTAAGTTAGTTAGTAAGTTAGTTAGTCAGTAAGGCAGTCAGTGAGTCAGTAATTCAGTCAGAGAGTTAGTGCGTCTGGTAGTCATTTGGTGAATCAAGCAGGCAGTTAGTCAGAGCTAGTTTGTCAGTCAGCAAGTCAGGTAGTCATTTTGTCTCTGAATAAGTGAACGAGTCTGCCAGTTAATCCGTTTGTTAGTCGGCTGTGAGTCAGTCATTGAGACAGTGAGTATTAAAAATCAACACATAAACCTACATTTTTGTTAAAAGGGTTACCACGTGGGAACAAGAGAACTGGAGGAAATGGGCCGTTTCTTCTGTGCCGGGCTTCTCCGTGTTGGACGCTCCTACTTCTATCAAAACAACCAGCAACAATCGCCATCAAACGACAATGCAGATGTGATGCGCAATGCTGATAGTTCGTGGTGAGTTCCTCGCGTGAAACCTCTCCACAATTTTAGCTCCACGCGCGGCGTATCAAAGTAGAAAGCAATTTTTAATTATTTCTAAGACACCTTTTACATGTACTTGTCTCACTGTTGGTTGAAAAACAAACAACAACATAAACAACGAAACGTTTTCACGAGGCTGTTTATGTTTAATTTGAAAATATAAGTTGTTGCAAATTTCTTGTTGAGCTAATGTGGAATTTCTTCTTTCCCTAAGGATAAGGACAAGTGAGCTGTTTGTTCCCTGTGAACTCGTCTCAAGTGGAGTTGTCATTTGATTGTAATCTAATTCTTAAAAACACATGCTAGAGAGAGCAGCAGTCAAACGTCGGCGCATGTGCAAACGTTGTATTGACTGGGTGTTGTACTTTCAGGCTGTAAGAACCAAGTTGTCTCACACGAGTTAAAAACAACCACATAAGCCAGTAAGTCGCAGTGTTTCACAAGCTTAGAACATTTTTGGTAAATCTCAAAACGGAATGGTAAATCAATAGGATACTTGTACTTGAATAAGGTTTGTGTTCGAAAAGTCTCGAGTTTTCCTTTTGCCCACTTTTGTTTCCCTTCACAGATTTTCTTGAACGTTTCAATTGTCTGTCACATAGTCTGCGAGACGCGGTTATTTCTTATGTTTCCCTTAAAATTTTACGCGGGAAATTGGCGCGCGGGCGGCCAAAATTGTTCCCCTCGTGCATGCCCCAGATTTGATGGCAGTGTTATGCTCAAGTACCTAAGGACTTCACTTGACGACCAAAATCCACCGGCAATTATTAGTTGAACGGTCAAATTAGAGGTAATTTGAGCAGTGAAAAGTAAATATTGAACAGATTGAACTATGAAATTCTAGTTTTAGCCCTGCATAGACAGGACGAACTGTCTTAACTTAAGAGGCTGAGGAGTACCAATGCTCAAGACAAATTTAAGCTCGTAGACCTATATCCCACTGACTCGTTGTGCGACCTTGAATGACATCATGGGAAAGGTTCAGGACTTGTTCCCGGGGTCGTCTCGGTCCTTATTCTTCATTTTAATATTGAAATAAACTAATCTAAGAATGAAATTAACAAATAGAAAAATAATATATATGCCGTGAGTAAAGCCAACTGTAAACTGTGCTCCAAAGGGAAATGTTGGTCAAAATGTTGCATCTTTAGTCTGGACAACCGTACCGGTATGCGAGAAGAGCCAGTGAATAAGTATTTATATCAAAGAGATTTTGAACCAAATTTACGTAAACAGCATAAAATTTAAATTGATAAGTGATTTAAAATTAGAGTTTATAGCTATTTGTTATTACTGTATGCTAATTAATATTTGGATTGGTGTGTTAAATTTATACATTGTAGTTTATTTTTATAACATGTAAAAGTGAACTTTGTTTATGTCTGTCAACATTGTAATCTTTGGTTATAAGTAAATTTTTAGAAGAGACGTTATTATCATAAAAGAATGTATTTGTCCATGATTATTTATAAAAATTAGACGTTGACTTGTCAACCAAAAGTCGATTTTGTTCATAGGCGTCTGTGTACAAGAGCCCTGTTTTTGTAGCCTTTCTGTCAGGGTTCCAATTTTCAAATGGTTTGTATTTGGCGAATGTGCTTACTTTTTTTGGGAGGGGGGAGGGTGCATTTATTCTTGGCAAGCTTGAGCCTCAACAATGTCATGTAACACGGTATTTGTTCTTTTTAAAAGTAAGGGCGGAAATTTTTCACGGGTACTCGGAGAGTTCAACGTAATCCAAATATGGCGTCTGTTGTGTCAGGCGAAACGCCAAAATTATCAAGGTTTTTCCTTCCCGTCGCTCCATCCTTGATAAAAAAAAAATTAAAAAAAAATAAACACCAATAAAAACCTCTCAGTGGAAGAGGAAATGTGCATAAAAAGAAAGGGAATCTAAGTCTTTAGGGTGACGATGACAACAGTCCCAACGATCGATAGTTACTTGATCAGATGTAACAGTTCGTTTCATATCAATTCGTAATTCGTGAACGGCACAAATGAGCAGCTTCTGGAATAAGAGTTCTCAAGGCTCGCTCTTATTTAGGTTTATTTAAATTGCAGATCAAGCGATACGATTTTTTTCATTCACCACCTGGATAGGCCTGAAGATGTTGCAGAAGGTGCGCACATTGAAATCATGCAAGTGCCTTCATCCAGTTGGAAAGTGGCCGAACAAAACGGTTCTTTCGTCTGTAACGTGTTTCATCGACACTGATGCAAATTAGGAAAAGAGCAGCGAGTTTTTAACTCGAAGTGCTTGCGGGAAAGAAACAGAAGAGCGTATAACATAGGTTATTAGCTTGTGAAAGGACAGTTCAAGAAAAATGTTTTAAATTCCAGTTCAGTTGAGTTCGATTTAGTGTTTCTCAAATGACAACCGTTCGCAGCTCTCTATTAAACTTCTTTACTTGAGTTGAAAATCTCTCTAAAGCTAGGCATCCTACTTAGTTCTATAGTTGAACGAATCAGACCCGAAGAACTCGGTGTCGATTATTTTGAACCCGCCTTTTTCAAGAAGGAAAACTCATTTGAATAACAAATAATTTTCAAAATTAATATTCGTATTTTCGCTCGGTCTTGCACGTTGAAAGAGCTTATGAACTGCAAGAAATTCGAGCGTCTATTTTGCCTTCTATGGAATCGAGAAACATAATTTCGACCCTATTACCTTGGATATTATCTGTACTGTCCACGTCGGCGAGCATTTCTTGAGCTGGAGCAAGTGGCTGAGATATCATGTAAATGATTCATGCTTCACACTTTGTCGAGACGTTTCTTCAGGTAAATAACTTATGAAGAAATACAGTTGGATAGAAATATAGTTTATCTTTCTCGTTGTAGCCCTTGATTTAGAGTCAAACGTAGAAGGAGGAGCGTAATGCATACGGCACAGTGTAGGACAGCCGCCATAACTTCCTCTTGAACGTAACTTTCGTGGCAACGCGAGAAATTGAAAACTTCATTGTTAGTTTACTTATCGCTTATTTCTCTTTTCATTCCTATACATATTTTCAACCAGCTTTTCTTTTATGATTAGAGTGTGTTGAACTGTAAAAGTGTTTTCGCGTACGTGCTCTTTCTACGCCCTCCAACCTCGCCAAAGGAGACCATCATCGCACTCATTTCACCCGAGAGAAATCCAGACGTCGACGTTTCGTATTTAGAACGAAAAGCACTCTGGTATGAACGTACTCATAATATATTTGTCTCTTCTTTTTCCCATAGGACAGTAACAAGAAGAAAATGAGAAAACCTCGAAATCAAGAAAGTCAGTCATGGAAGAAAAGAAATTCATGGCAACTTCTAACAAGGTTAGATTAGTGGCTTTTTATAACGAATTAGCTATCGAGGTTTATTCGTCTGCATTGTGGAACAATTTAACCTGGATTTAGCAAATGTTTGCAATTCGACACTAACTCAGGCAATAATGAAGAAAAACTGCAAATTAAAAAATGAATAAATTTCTTCACTGTCTGATTTCTTGGGTCTCTTTCTGATTGAGGTGGCTTTCGGTTATTTTCAGCAGTGTTCGTTAGTTAAATTTATTCTTTCATAAACACTTTTAATCTTTTTTTTCAGTGTCAAAGAAATACCTTGTTACTATTGTGCACGTTACGACTATCTATCTATCTGACTTACCAAGTTACCATAGCAACGGTTTGCCAATCAAATCACCACCAAGGTCTAAGATTGATGAATAATTGTGTAATGACATCGATCATCCAACTTTTCCTAGATATTTTTAAAACGATTATTTGCTAGGAAACTGTAGACATTTTATAACGTACAAGTCTCTGGCCTTGCATTTTTCATATCTGCCCAGGGGCTCATCCAAGAGCTTGAATTTGTCGAATATTGCATTTGAATTCCTGCTGGTACCAAAACTCTTTTCGAAATCTCGGATAACCTTTTAAATTCATACATTTTTTTTTTGCAAAAATGAACCTTTTTTCAATTTAGACAGTTAAACCTTACTAGTCTAAATGTCATGACGTCGAGTCTTCAACCAAATTAAAAGTGTATACTTTTATTTATCTATGGCAAAATTCTTCCTGCGTTTATAACCAAATTATGTAGATTTTTTTGGACGCGATTTAAGAGACCATCGAGCCTAAGTGCTAAAACACTGTCTAAGCTTTAGAGGCTGAAACCAAATTGTAAGGGTATGCTCCAAAATTGATTTTTTTTTTTCACATTTAACAATTGGTTCATACGTCAGCGTGCGTTCATCGAGATATGAAGCACGCGAGAAGTTTGGAGAGCACGAAAGATATGTAAGAGTTGCTCGAGGCGTAGCTGAGAGCAACTCTAGCTTCTTGAGTGCTCTCCAAACCTCCCAAGTGCTTCATATCTCGATGAACGCACAGCTGGCGTATGAAACAATTGTTTTATAACATTTTCAACCCGTTGGAAAATGTTTTTTCTCGAAGGATTTGTTTGATGACGTCATGAGCGTGCACAATAGGAATATGAAGCACGCTCGCGCAATTGAAATTGATTAGACAAATTTACTAGCTATGTTATAAAGCCTCTTGAGTTTATTATCAACAGACATAGATCTTTTCGACAAAATCTCAATAAAAATCGTAGAGACTAATTTTTAAAATGTATGAGCTCTTAAGGATAAAACAAAATTGGAAAAGTATATTCATGAATTGATTTTTTTTCTCAAATTGCCTCTGGAGTTTATCATCAACTAACATACACTTTTTTATGTGGACATGATCTCAATAAAATGTCTTGGCGACTAATTCCAAAAATGTATGAGCTCTTAAGGCTAAAAAACAAATTGGAAAAGAAAGTTTGTTTCTCAAATTGCCTGTAAGGTTTATCATCAACTGATATATTGTTTCATTCTGGCATGATTCATTCAACATGTTCAAGTCTAATTATTAACCTTTAACTCTTATGAGTGGCCAAGACAGAATTTCTTCTTACAATATCGATACAATATCAAGCAGGCAAGTGATGAGAGGAAAGAAAATATCAATAAGGGGATTTTTATTTGATCCAATATCAAGTTCTCAGAACTAACACGAGAAGAGTTGTATGGCAGGCTGTAAGGAGGATTACTAATGAGATATTGGGAGTGAAAGGGTTAAAGATGTTTGAGTTCTTGAGCTAGGCTACATCTAAATTGAACTGTGTGCTCAAATTGCTTCTAGTGTTTTTCATCAACTTCTTGATACATTACTTTCTTTTTGAACGTGATGTGATAAAAATACTAAAGCCTAATTTTTCACCTCAGAGCTTTTGAGGCTGAAACCAATCGAACGAATATGCTCAAAAATTTATTTTTGTCTCTCGTATTTTGTTTAAAGGTTATTAAACAACTCATATATAACTTTTTAACGTGATTTTATGAAAATATCGGAGCCTAATTATTAGAAATGTCTAAGTTATTGAGACAAAAACCAAATTGAAATAGTATGCTCCAAAACTTGATGTTTGTATCTCAGTGCCTCTATAGTTTATTATCAACTAATAAGAATTTTTTTTATGTGATTTTTTGAACATCATAGTGCCTAATTAAAAAATGTCTTAGGTCTTGGGGCAAAATTGAAATAGCATGCTCCAAAAAATTAATAATTTTCGATTTTTCGCGAGGTTCACTCTTAAATCTTTATTTTTTATTAGAGAACATCAGAAGTTTAATAAACTGAAAATACTTAATCCTGAAAAATATATTTGGATAGAATAGTTTAAACGTTGAAAACAAATTTTTGAATCCCCTTAGCTTCGTCAGTTTTACTTATTCAATAGAACACAGACACGGAAACTTTCAAGTATTTATTGCCATCTTAACCAAAATCTCGGTAACCCTGTAGCAAACGGCTTTACTTAACAATGGTAGGACACCAAAGAAATCTAGATTTGAGTTGATTAATTCAAAGTTGTTCACTGGAAATCAATTTATAAAAGAAATAGCTTGATTTCATAACTTTAAACAAAGTCATTTATCGAAGAATAATTTCAAAAATATTCTCTGTCAAAAGAATTAATTTGCAGCTTTTCATTATTGAAAAAACGCCGTCAGCCAATTTCTCTTCCTAAATTTTAAATGACTCTCATGAATTCTCGCGCTCCAGGGTTTACATTGAAATGTTTTTATTTTTATTCATGATTCTAGCCGGATTTAATATGAACAGGAACTTGCAAAAATGTGATTATTTCAACAGCGAATAATCAGGGATATAAGTTAAGCAAGCAGAAACTAAATTTATGCAGCAGTTACACTTTAATTCCTCGTGATCTCAGAGGAATTGCTGGCGAGCATAGATTAATTGCTTGTTGTTGCTGCTTCACTGAAATTACAAAAAAATTTCGTCTCTAAATGAATTGGGTTTATGTCTGGAAAAAAGCAAGCGAACATAGAGTTATTTTGACGACAACAGCAACAACAGAATCCCTCGAATTTCTAAGAATATTCAACTGTGATCATTTTGAATTTATCGTTAAATCCAGGTTACGTTCACTTTCATTTGTAAAGTTACACGGTACTTAATTATTCATATACAGAATGTTACTCGTTTTAACTGTAAAAATGCGTGTTTCTGCGACAAATCAACACTATTATTATAGTTTGAGAAAGCAAAGTTTAGATTTTGGAGCAGTTGTTAATGTATGGTTTATTTTATTTTTTTGCAGACTGACTGGTCGATATCCCTGATGCTTCAAGCACGAATCGAGTAAGACAGACTATGATTCATGTAGAAGACAAGATTTATTCAGGATCAGGTACAAACAGATGTAGCGCATTTCTTACAACAAAACTTCGAATTAGAACTAGGATTCAAACGCTAAAACGGAAGACTGGAAAGTTGTTATTTCGTGATTCTTTCTCGGTTCAATTCATGTTAAGGGCTGTTTGTGGTAGAAAATTTTCCCGCCAAAAAATACGGGTGCTTGTAATACGCATGCGTCAATATTTTCTTTATTTATTCCGTAACATTTGTGTAAATGTGGCAAATTTCCCGCCGAATGACTAAAAAAATACGGCGCCCAAAATACGCATGCGCCAATTTTTTTTTTTTTTTTAATAGATACCCAAGCTTTACTTTTAACAGATAGTATACATTGCTATTAAACTAAATTTTTATCTCCTTGTCTTCTTGTATTTATTACATCCATTTTGAAATCACTGGTGGTCCCTGTGATCTGATTGGCTCTAATTGGTGTGATTTATTCACAAATTGCACCATTTTTTGCTCTAAATCGCATCTTTTTTCCAGGCAATGCGGAAGTTACACTTAAAACAAAACAACCAATCAGATTTCAAGGCTTGTTTAAAGTAACCAATCAAATTGCAGGAAAATGAAAGACAAAGAGTTTCATTTGGCAAATTTTGCAACTTTTGTTTCCATAACTCTTATTTTTCACTCCCAAAAATGGATGAATTTAATTTTTTCCAGTTTTTGAATGATGACAATGAGATCCTTCAGGCTGAAGACCAACATTCCAGGGACTTTCCCACTTTTCGTGTACATTTTGGTGAATATTTTGACGATTTTCTACCCTTTCAAGCTCAAAATCCGCGCGATCCCGAGTCCATCGAGTCAGCAACAAACGAAGAAAATCAAAAGCCACCACAAGAGTTAGATGTTTCAAGATTTCCTATCATTTCAAGCGATGAAATACAGGAGCTTAAGTCTGTCGCTTCGAATAAAAATACGTCCCGCTCCACAAAACAATGGATGAATGTTTTCAGAAGCTGGTGTCAATGCCGCCATCTTGAATATATCTCCATCGAAACAATGGCGCCTGAAGAACTTGACAAGGTCTTGAGTAAGTTTTACGCTGAGGTGAAAAAAAAGGACGGAGATGACTACGAGCCAGAATCCCTTAAAATCATGCAGAGTACCATTGAACGTTATCTAAAGGAGAAGAACTATCCATTGAGCATCGTGCGACCGAGAGAGTTTCACTCCTCACAAGAAATCCTCAATGCGAAAGCAATTTCCCTGCGCCCTGGATTTCTTATCTCAAATACAACTTAAAAAAATACGGAGGATGTTTTCTTTTTAGATGTAACTATGATGTAAATGATCTTGACTTAAGTCTTAGTAAGTTTTACTTACAGCTTCTAAGATGGTGGGCGGATTTTAGATGCTCCTTTTCTGATGTGAATTATTCTCAAAATGTAATTTGGAATAATAAGGATATACGAATTAATAATAAACCTGTTTTTTATAAAACATACTTTGACAAGGGCATAACTTATTTGAATGATTTACAGTTCGATGTTGACAATGTGCGTTCTTATGAATTCTTTAAGCAAAAAGGGCTTAACACTAATTTCCTGACTTGGACAGCCTTGAGATCTTCTATTATTATACGAAATCAAAAAGCTCCTGCCCCATCCCCACAGCGGGTAATCTCGATCCTATGAATTTTGATTATAAGTCTAAATCTTTTAATGCATATACTGCAAAGTGTAAACAGTTTTATTCTACGATGATAACAAGTAAAGCGAGAATCCCGAATGGCTTTAAAAAGTTGACAGCGGATTTTGAGCTTTCAAATGCGCAGGAAGTTTTCTCTATTCCTTATCTTGTTGCGAGCGAAACGTATGTTTGGTCGTTTCAATACAGAGTATTGAATTTCATTTTGTTTACAAACGATAAATTGTTCAAAATAGGGTTAAGTGATTCGGACAAGTGTTCTTTTTGTGGAACCTATACGGAAGATCTGTACCACCTCTTCTTTAACTGCTCCTTTGTGCAAGCTTTTTGGAACGTATTTACAGTCTGGTGGTTTGATCTTAGTGGCGAATATTTAATTTTGTCTTTAAAAGATATTATGGTTGGCTTACTTCAGAGGAACGATCTGTTAAATTATTTGATAATTTTAGGGAAATTGACTATTTGGGAATGTAGAAAAAATAACACCTCTCCAATATTTAGATTGTTTTTGCACAAGGTTGAAGTTAAAAAACAAGTTGAAAAAATAATTGCTATAAGAAACAGAAAGCTTCGCGATTTTCAAATTAGATGGGAATTTCTCATATAATTTTGTGTTTGCCCTTTTTTTAAGGAAAAGAATGGAAGACCAATGCATAAACTTAGATCTCATATTCTTCCTTGTTTATTAGTTTATTGTAGTTTATTTTTGTTAGAGAATTAACTGGGCGTCGCCATCGCCGGTATGTGTCACTGTGCAATGTTAAAAGAAAATAGTACTTTTTGTATGTAATGGCATAATTAGTAGACTGTGTTGTTAATAGGGCTGGATACTGTAAGTAGTGTAATTATTAGTGACTGTAAGTAGTGTAAGTATTAGTGACTGTAAGTAGAGTAATGTAAATAAGCATTGTAAGGGACCGGTCATTATTTATCGCCTGGGGGGGGGGGGGGGGGTCGGAGTATTTTTGTTGTCACATCGGAGCATTTACCTGATCCCCCCGTAGAGTATCTAGTTTTTTAGAGATCCCCCCTTATCGGTAGTGGAAAGTTTCATGATCCCCCCCCCCCTTTTCGCCCAGCCACCGCCAAATAACTTTTTGAATATCAAGTGATATTTTAATAGTGGTACTTACGTCTCATGGACCTTGAACCACAACGGTAAATATTTGCTCGTCAGATACGAACTGAATTGTCGAGGAAGTGCCAATCTCAGGCTGTTCATCCAAATCCACGAAAACATAGTCATCGTCGCTCTCTGCCTCTCCACTTTCGGATTCTTCACCCTCGGATTCCACGTCATCTTCATCACTCGACAGTTCTTCTGTTATCACAGTCTCTTTATTCTGTCGGTAATAGTGACATCGAATGGCCTTCACTTTGTCAAGTTTCCGACCCACAGTCGTCAAACCATGCTTGTTGAGATACAGGTCTAGTTCTCTTACCCGCAACTTTTCAACTTTGCCACCCTCGATGAGGTTATCCCATTGAAAGTCCTTGTACGTTCGTTCGGCCTCTTGCCTTCTTCGCTCCTGAGCTGCTCTTGTTCTGATGTCCTTTCGGATCTCAATATCCTTCAAATGATTAACATATGCAATGACGTGCTTCTCTTCCACATTATATTTTGAGCAGAAGCTCTTCATGGTATCCTGATCGTTTCTGATACTGTCAGAATGTTCCTCGTACAGATCTTTAATACATTTTCTTGGAAGGTAATCATCTGGTGTCCTGCCCGTCGATTCCGTCTGATAGATATCCATGAAATGTCCAGGATTGTTTGAATCTGGTACAGGTTGCGGAATTCTTTCCGTTTCTGGACCGACCCATCTATTGTTAGAACACCAGGAACAGAGATTGGAACTTTCTTCTCTTGACTCTTTACAGGCATCACGACAGAATTCCATAAAAAGTTCTCCATGAATATAGTAGTCTTCCATAAACGATTCGATCTTTCGGAAGTATGCTGCACCGGGCGCTTGCTCTTTGTTTCGTTCTGATGCACCCCGATAGTTGTCGAGGTAAACAGAATTGAAAAAGAATAATTCATCAGGGGACTCGCTTACTTTGCTCTTGATGTAATCTTTAAGGACAGGGGCATCATCAATTCTCTCGGCTACCTGACTACAGACATACCAGGCATTTTTCTCCATCCGTTTCTTTTCGTACTCTTCGTATGACTGGAGAGACAGTTGTTTGATTTCCTCTTCTGAAAGATCCTCAAATCTCCTATATTTTTCCCACTCTAGAGTTGCGCCATCCACAAGAGCATCAGAAATTGCCGAGTTTGTCCTTTCGGCTTCACCTTGCCCGCTGTCGCCCCTCGAACGATGACATCGCACTCTATAATCGGAATTGTGAACCCTTGCTAACTCGGCGTCTCGAAATCTAACTTCGTAGTTGGAAACTCCCACGCCCGGACCAGCATCTGTAAGGTCAGCCCATCGTGGCTTTACAGGTGGAAGGCAGAGATCTCCGAGAACTTCAAGACCATGTTTACATGAACTGGTTACCCTTAAAATCCTGTCCTTTCTCGCATCTTAGGCGCGACCTAAAATTCCTTTTTTTTTGGTCTGATCCCCCCCATTATGCTTGTCAATTACGGCTGATCCCCCCTAAAGGTCTCCAAAAAACCATGTGATCCCCCCCTAAATACTCCGACCCCCCCAGGCGATAAATAATGACCGGTCCCTAATTAGTGTAAGTGGTGTTTCATATTGTATTGTAAGCATTGTGTTTGTAATTTAAAAATTAAAATTAAAATTTAAAAAAAAAAAAAATTTCCCTGCGTCAACAAGGAAAGGGAAAGAGACCCAACAAAGCTCAGCCAATCACACCTGAAGAAGAGTCAGCCCTGTGGGAAAAAGGTCAGTTGGGTGATTTTAATGGAAAGGTCTTGACCAATGTCAACTTCAAAAATTTGACAGAACAACTGGGATTTCGTGGTCGCCAAGAACACTACGATGCATACGTGGAAGACGTAATTATAAGACAGCGAGAAGATGGAACTGAAGTTGTTGAGTTCAGGGAAGGTCCCACTTAAACGCGGAGCGGTGGTCTTACCACCAGGCGAAGAACAACACCACAGGCAATGTTCAGCACCGATGGCGGAAAAAGCGATCCAGTGCGGCTATTCAAGCTTTGGTTGTCCAAGCGACCCGAAGGAATGAAGAACACGGGGCCACTCTATCTAAGCATCATAAATCGTCCTAAATCAGCAGATGTTTGGTACACCAAAGTTCGAATGGGACAAAACACCATCGGCAATTTAATGAAATCCATGGCCTCCTGTCTCAGGACGAATAAGAAGCTGACGAACCACAGCATGAGGAAAACATTGGTATCAAAACTGAAGAAGTCTGGTCAACCGCGCAATGTTATCTGTGAAATAACAGGCCATGCACGTGAATCTTCGTTAGACGACTACGATGAAATAGACGAGAATCACAGGAAAGAACTGTCTCACATTATCAGTGGATATAAAGAAGTGTCAAACGAAAATCAAGCAAACGAAGTCTCCGGCCAAAACACTGCAAATGAAGCCTCAAATCAAGAGATTGCAGTCCAACATAAACGAACACCTCTGGTTCCTATTTATCACGTCCAACAACAAGGCCAAATGCATCAGGCCATGGGCTCCAATCCTGGTTTTCAGCCGGCTGAATTTTCAGGATTTCCACCACGTTTTCCGTTGCAGTCTCACTACCGCATGGAATGGGGGGTTGTGCTGCTCCCGTTCCATCGCAGAATTACATAGGCTGTACCTTCAATTTCTTTTCTAGAGACAGCCAGAATTCTCCACCCCAACCACAGAAAAAACGAAGGGCTTACATCATTGAGTCAGACGACGAGGAATGAACTTTAACGCTTCACTGTTTTTCTGAGTTATTGAGGACTTCTCGAATTTCTTGAATGAAAGTTGTCTTTCTTTTGATACGCTTGACTAAGTTTTTGACACATGACGTCAAAGTCTTTCTGTTTTGCATACTAAATGAGATGTAAACGCGTTTCCGGTTCCGCTTTTTATTTAAAAACCGGCTCAGTACTGCATCAATAAAATATTTGAATTGACCAAGTCCTGCATTTGGGTGATTTCAAAATGGATGTAATAAAGTGGTAATTGAACCTCGTGTCATGCAATTTTGGTCTGAAATCATACTTGTGATTTCAAATCGAACTCGCCCTGCGCGCTCGTTCGATTTTGAAATCACACGTATGATTTCAGCCCAAATTGCACTCCACTCAGTTCAATTACCATTATTAATACCATCGACAATAAGTCAATAAAGTACAGCGATCAGTTTTTGTTTCAACTTTTACTCAATAAACCACCAAAGTTTTCATCTCAAATTCTCTTTAATCACTTTGTTTCAATTAAATAGATTAAAAATGTGGTAAGATAAATTTTTCGTGTATATACTAAGACTTTTGGCGGGAAAATTTGGGCCAATTTGCACAGAGTATCCCCTGGCAACATTTTCGGCAAAAAGTTTAACAAGGCTTCCTTTCAAAAATTTCCCGCTAAAAAATAGGCAGCATCTCGTGCAAAGAATCGAAAAGTAAAAGCCAATTTATCCTCTCTTAGAAAAAAAATCAATACACTGTAAACAATTCCATGTTGTTTCTATAAAAAGAAATCCTTACTCGACATGTCTATCTCTTAACCTTTTTTTATACTTTAATTCTTTGCACGAGATGATGTGAGGAAGTTCCTTAAGAAAGAGCATCATGGCGAACTATAGAGCGTTCAATCACAAATACAAAATTCATGTCCTAGATTGTGATAAATGTGTTTTTAAAACCCGTCATATTTTTGTAAAGCTTTACGTTGCCATGATGTCTTCATCGCAGTAAAAGATCTTTAAAGCCGTCAGTTTCGAATGTAACACAGGATAAGAGGAATAAAAAAAATTATCCAAAGCATCGACCTTGGTTTCCAGATTCAATTTGACTTCATTTAGATGATGAAAAAAGAAACTAAATTATCAGAGCACACTAGTTTATTTGATATTGGTCACAAGAACCAAGACATTACAATTAGGCTCCAAATTTGTTCTAAAAAACTTCACTATGCTTTTGAGAAATGAATCATAGAATCCAAATTGCTGTTAGATTCGCGAAGCAATTTGACAAAATAGTTCTATAAGAAGTTGGAGCGAACTCTTAAATTTGATTTTAGCCTTCAAAATGAAAGACATGTAAGAATTACGCTCCAAGTTTCTTAATCTGTATTTTAGAGGCGATTTGAGAAATAAAATAGTTCTGCAGAAACTGTAGGAACAAATTCTTTGAAATCGAGTTTACCTTCTTAGAGGCAAAGAAGTTATACAATTAGGCTCCAACTCATCAATTCTTACAGCGAATCGTTTCAAGAGATTTTTTGTCTTCAAAAGCGTACGATCTTTGTATCATTACAAACCGAATTTCTCATCAAGACTGTAAACTTTTAATTATCATTTCTTTCTGTATTCCTGTGTCAATACACCGAGTGGCTGCTCGAAAGATCTTCCTTCCACTTACAATTAGGAGTAATTAAACTAACTACGTTATATATTTTAAAACTAAATGCCTGGTCCAAAGGCTAACAAGGGGTTTTTTTTTTCAAATGCAAATTAATTTCTAAGTTTTGGAGACTACTCCGAAAGGTCTTATTAAAGAAGAATTTCTGTATAAACCAGCAATGACAACCAACGCAGTAAAGGAATCAACAGACTTCGTTTTTCGAAGCAAGGATACACTCAAAGGATATCCTTAGACTTTAATTTGAATATGACCAATTTGCATTTTTGGTTTGTGCTTCGGTTTCGTAAAGTCAACCTGCCTTCTGTACGAATTTAAATTTTAAAGTAAAAAAAATTTGTTTGTAATTCCTTACATTTCCATGAAACTCGTAAGCAATATGTGAAAGTACTCAGCAATAAAAATACGACATCTTGTTTGATATGCATTTCTGATTCTAACGTCTGTCTTTAATTTTACATGTTTTAAATCGTGATGAGCAAATTTCGTAACAAAGAATCTTCGCTAATAGATTTATTTATTGTTTGTTGTCCAAAAGATTGGTTCGCATACTCAGGTTGATTTTCGCCCAATCTATAAACCATTTTTTAACAACTTGCGAAAAAATTAACGTCCTTAATTTCTATCGAATAAATTGTTCTCGAGATATATAAATCTATATTTCTTCGTTGTGAAAAGGAGCCAATTTAAACTGGTTTAAATGGCAGCAAGAGATCATACAGTTTATGATATCTTAATAGAGGTAAATTTCAACTTAATCAGTTTCCCGAAAGAACTCGTGACCAGGCATTAGAGTTTTAAAACATATTTCTTCCATATGGAAATAAACCCAGCTGATGGCACAAAGTAACAGATATAATTTAAGATCACACTGTACTAAATTCTTGCTTTTTGTATCAAAAACAAATGTTTATATTTTATAATAGCTCCTAAATTTTCAGTTTAATACAATTCATGCATAGAGTGCATTTTCAATTAATCTAAGTGTTTTTGGCCAACTTTTTCTCATTTAGTTGTCAATCGTGAAGTGTGCTCGTCCGGGTGAGAGTAGTCCAGGAAAGCTTTGTTGTCGAAACTAGTGACTGGCCTGAGAAGGGGTCATCAGAGTCGAGTTAAGTAGCTGTCATTCTCAGATGCCGTTCGTCCGTTGATCAATCGGTAGAGTTAGTTTGTTATGTTTGGTCCGTTAGTGACCACGTTAGTCTCTAAAAGTCGTTTGTAAGGTGCCAATAGTTGCTGTCATCATCTGTTGTGAGAAGCCCTCTTCAAGTTATAAAACTTGCTTTTCAAAGTCAGTCTTTGAAATAAGTCGATGATGTTGAGCAATGTGATTTTTGACTTGAAGAAACGACTCAAAATCAATCAAATTCATCAAAACACTTCCATTTTGAATTTAATTTGGTCTTATTACAGCCGTCGTATTATGTTGGAGTGCCACCTTAATATCATCTTTGCGCGACATCAACTGGGATATAACTGTGATACTGACTGTTAAACAAACCGAAAAAAAGGAGCGATCAGAGCTTCGAAATTAATGAGTTTCATCATTCCGTAGACAGGATTAGATCAGTTTCCAGCTGCCCCTATCTTTTATTTCATACAACGAGATTATCTGAGATAAATCACACCAAATTAGAGCTGGTAGTTCAAATAAATCAAATGATCGCTCAAGGTCTGCATAACAATCAGTAACACAACAAACTATTTCAAAAATGGTGGCTAATTAACAACTATTCACTCACCGTGTAATCAGTTTATCTGTTCCAAGACAATTGGTGAAGGAACGAAGATTTCTCACAATAATTAGATGTATCATGCGCCACCATTTTTGCTATTATAACTAAATAATTTCAAAGTTCTTATCTTTGCAGTATCCACTAAGAATTCGGTGATTCCAGTTTCTTCTCTCGACCAGGATCTTTGTTCTTCCATGCTTCTGAAAATACTGCTATTCCTGAAATTAGAAAGTATAAATATGATCAAGAAATGCTTACTTTCCACGAGGACAAAAACTAAAAGTTAAAAATTATTTTGCTATTTGACATAGAAAAGGGAAAGCATCAACATCTTTTCAAAATTTTATTTACGATGAAGCGAAGACCACGAAGTAGTATAGTCATCAGAACTCCACGCGGGTAAATTCAAATACAAAATTAAGTCCCCAATACATTTAGTGAGCAGAATATTTTTATTGTAGCGTTTCACTGAAAATATTTTAAAATCATAGGTTTTGCTTTTCTGGAAGATAGCACTCTAACTCAGTCTAATTTCGAGTTGAAGAGCCGTCCAGACCGAGGAACCGTTTCGTGCTACGTCGTTGAACTGAGATAATGCGACTCGTTTATATTTCTGAAGGAGATTAAGGCGACATTTTCCAAAGGCAATGCTCACCTGTTGTTGTAATGAAATAAACGTGCTTTCGTTGATGATCTTTGATGATGAAGTCTTATTCCTTCCAGATCCAAACGTTGTGTTTAGCACAACGAACGGCACGTCTTCACTCAACGACGGACAGCATGGTTTGCTACAAATTCTACAACTTCTGATGAATATGGATTAACAACTGCAGCCAATAATCGGCTGCCACGTCACAGATTTGGCGCGGAGATCTGTTTGCGCGCTCAGCCAGCTAATCAAGAATCAAGCCAAAGAAAGGCATTGTAAATGACGGATTGGCATGTGACACTGAAGAGGGAAAAATTTTCAACTACTGAATTCTAGGAACTACCGTGACCGAAAAAATTACTCTGACACTCGAAAAACCTAATTTGAAAGACTGATATCATCAAAAGCAGTGGATCTCAGCAATGAACAGAGAAATATTTAAGACATTATTTCAAAATTGCGTAACTGAATGAATTATGGTTCGTTATTCTAGTACTGGAAGGGAGCGTAACGAAAAAGAATGCAAAGATGATGTTGAACATGACAAAAAGAGAATGAATCAAACGCAACTTTACTCTCTCGTGAAAAAATTACGAGATTAATAATGCGTAAAAAGGAATTCTGTCATTCTATCACTCAAGGAGAGGGCAACATGAGGACTGAATTAACTAAAGATGCTCTTGAGTTCTTGATTATAAAAAAATTCTCCTTGTCAGCACATTGGGTAGTATATGAAGAAAAGAATGGAGAATAAGCATATTAACCTCAGCCTCAGTGTGATTTTCTTTTTATTTCCAAAGAACACAATTACAACATGTAACATAAAAAATAGTAAGAACCTCTATGGGAACATAAATCTGTTTATACAGTAAGACACGACATCCAACTATAAGCAGACAGGCCCTTCAGTTCCTAACAATTCTCTCTACGCAACCCGACATTTTATCAAAATTTGAGGTCACTATACACAGTAAAGCAGTTCTTTTGGACATAAAATCAACTATTTGCAATCTCTAAACATGGTCAGAGACGAGACCGAAATAACACCCCATTCACATCAGCAAAATATGTTTAGTTAAACCAGGTTTAACTGAAGAAACTTAGAGACAAAGAACTGAAAAACTGAGTTTTCCATAGGTTTCTAAGAGTTCTCAAATTTTATTTTCAACGTGTTGAATTTGAAGTCGAAAAACATCGGTTTCAACAGCTTCTATGAGGAAAGTAATTTACAACTACATTTGGAAAAAAAACAGCGTTAAAACATGATTCAGCTTAGGTGTGAATGGGGTGTCAGACGTATTCTCGCAGGAATCTCAAGACTTTCTGACAATATTTAGATCTTTATACACTTATATACACATTAAAGTCTTCGGATTATGCACTGGGACATCTTGTATCAGCTATGAAAAGCAGATAAGCTGAAAAGGAAATTTTGAAATATTCTCTTCAACGAATTAAGTAAGTTGTTCGGGTTATTTGGGTGCTTATCAACCACGAAGTCCAAAAATAAATAAGACACCTACACCATAAAGATTACGCCAACCGATGGGTTTCGTGAACCAAGAAGCACATTTTGAAATATTCTCTTCAACGAATTAAGTAAGTTGTTCGGGTTATTTGGGTGCTTATCTACCACGAAGTCCAAAAATAAATAAGACACCTACACCATAAAGATTACGCCAACCGATGGGTTTCGTGAACCAAGAAGCACAATCTTGTCACGTTTCCCACAAGTAATCCTCCAAGGCTTGATCAAAACTGACGTTACTGGGTACCAGGCTCTTTACTTTTTCTCGGTTAAAATTCTTTTTGGGTTCGGTCCGCGGTCTGCGCGCCATAGCCAATGGTGTCCTAATCGGTGTAGAAAATTTCCGATTTTGAACTACACGCGTAAATCCTTTAGGCTTATCTCGAAAGTGTCTTCTTATTTGGCTTGATGATCTTCCCTCACTCACAGGCGTTTGACGGTTGGACGGGGTGCTTGGGTGCTTGGGGCCCGCAGTATCTGTGGAATGCGGTACGACCATTTATATAAATAAATATTTGAATCCATAAATTGTCAACATTCTCTCGCGGACAGTCCAAGCCCGCTAGGTGAATGGATATCTTTAGGAAATATCTCTTTGGTGATAATGCCCAACAAAAAACCCTCAGTCCTGATCTATAAAAGTCTGCGTTCAGAATAAACTAAATCAAAGGTAAAAAAGTATTTTTCAGCTAAAATAACAGGAGAGAAATTCGCTTGTTAATAGAGTTCTACCATAAAACATCGAGGATATGCGAAGCTGAAAGAGGACAACTGGGCTGAGTCACTTCAGAAATATTGGAGGATAACAACATGAAAACCTTCTGTTCCTCGCAACTTTAAGTTTCTATGGAATCAGTATTTATAGCTGGGGGGGGGGGGGGGGAGAGTTGGAGGGTTTTGGTTGGGTCGGAATAAAATTTACCTGATCCCCCTCCTCATTACCAGTCAATTTTCTACAATCCCTCTTTATACTCTATTAGCAAGGACTGATCTCCCCCCCCCTCCGTCCCCCCTGAAAACCATGTGATTTTCTAAAAATCTTCCACCACCCCACCGCCCCCGACGATAAATGATGAAAGGTCCCTTAGCACAGATACAGTTCTCCACCAGAAAATATAATTTCTATGGCGCCAAGATGGACTATTACTTATATCATCAAAGTACTGTGGTGACCGACATCGTATGTAACAATGAGTGATGAAGTTATCTACTGGCTGATACTCACCATCTAATGCTAGGTCCAAAAGAGAAAACAACGCCTTGGATTTTTCCTTTCCATGACCTGTTAAACATGAACAAAACATCTAATTGAACATTGCAAAGTTTCACAACTATTTACTCGTTTACATCCTTTTCGTGTCCGAAAAAAAATGTATCCTTGCTGCAGAGCAAATGAGAGGGGAGAGAGCCCTGGTAAACAGAGGTTTCAATAACTTTGTCCATAAGCGGCTGCCGATGGTGTAATGAGCGGCTGTACAGCGGTAAGATGTATTTTAGGCAGTGGCAGACCGTTGGTAACTATCTTTTATTTAAACCCTTGGGTGAAACCATTCACGATTGAATCATGAAGAGTTTCTCCTTCGAGAAAAGACACAAACCATGTCGTGTATTGTCGAGCAAAAGTGTAAAATTCACGTCCACTAAGAGTTTTATTCACTGCACCAACTCACCTTGATCAGCTGGAGCCTCAACGCTGATTTTTTCTTTCTTGATTTTGGATACAGTAGATTCCGTCACCGATTCGCCTTCTGCTGCCAAACGTGGATGACTCTGATTTATCACAGTAGATGAGTGTTCACTGTAGCCACTGTCATCTAGCGATTCAGCTTTTTCAAGATTTAAAAGTGCAGGTATCCTTTCAGTCTCTCTTTTCCCTGTCTTTTCTCTACTTCTCCTCTTTTCTTCGGTTTTCCTTGTTTTCTTTTTTTCTAAGTGATCTAAAGGATTTCCTTCTCCATCATTACCGTGAGAACGTTTCCTTTTCCTATTTTTCCTTTTTTTGTCTTTCGCTTCTCTTTCATCTTCACAACAATCATCTCTATCCACCGCTGACGATTTGGGGGTTTTAAAGACATTTACCGAACTGGATCTCTGTTCTTCCTCAGTTTTCCCATTCAATTCAAATCCATCATCAATGGAAGTCTCTTTGGTAATGTCATGTGTCACAATTTCTTTTATCATTTTCCTTGAAACCGAGACTTTTTCACTCGAATCCTCTTTAATATCACCCTTTACCGATATGTCTTCTTTACTCTTTGATCTCCTTTTTTTCCGTTTCGATCTCTCTTCACTAGGCTTTTGTCTGACAAATTCAAGTTCCAAATTCCCGTCTTCTGCACTAGCGTTCAAAATGTTCTCTGTGACTTTCATTTTAACACTCACGGACTCTCGTCTAACTTTATTCTCCAAAATATCGTCACCTCCCTGCAATCTTGCCTGGTTTTCATTCCTGTCGACTTTGTTTCCAGTCGATTCTCGTGTAACTTGTTCATGAGCCATAGTTCCCTTCGCAATTCCCTTTGACGCTATTGAACCATTATCAAAACTGGTTCGATGACCATTTTTCAGAAGCTCGCCTCCATCTTCATTCACTCTCTCGTTTTCGTTCTTCTTTTTCTTCTTGCGTTTAGATTTCTTTTCATTACGTTGCTTTTGCTCAAATTCAAGTTCCATATTTTTCGACATCGATTTCGTGAACACTGTTGTTACATCAATTGCATTTACCAACCCATTTACATGTACTAGGACATCTTTGGATTTCTCTCCTCCAGACTCCTGTGTAATATCAAGTTCTCCATCAATTGTCTCTGCTTTCGTTGAAACCATGTCTCGATCACTTACACACTGTTCAACAGAGTTTTCCACGGGCCCCTCCTCATTCAATTCTAATCTTTTCCTCTTTCTTTTTCTTGGTTTGCTACTTGCAATAGAATCCTGTGTGACCAAAGCACGCTCCATGTCTCCTTCGACTGTCTCGCCTGCCACTGATGCATCATCATCAACGCATTTTCTAACAGCATTTTTCGCTACCTCGCATGCATTACTTTCTTTCCGCTTCTTTTTGTGCTTTGTTTTCTTTACCGACCCATTTGCTCTTATTAAGACGTCTTCGGATTTTTCTCCTCCAGACTCCAGTGTAACGTCAAATTCTCTATCAATTGTCTCTGCTTTCGTTGAAACCATGTCTCGATCACTTACACACTGTTCAACAGAGTTTTCCACGGGCCCCTCCTCATTCAATTCTAATATTTTCCTCTTTCTTTTTCTTGGTTTGCTACTTGCAATAGAATCCTGTGTGACCAAAGCACGCTCCATGTCTCCTTCGACTGTCTCGCCTGCCACTGATGCATCATCATCGACGCATTTTCTAGCAGCATTTTTCACTAACTCACATTCATTCTTTTTGTGCTTGATTTTCCTTACATTTGGTTTCTTTGCGAGCTCAAGTCGTACAGTTTCCTCTACGAAGGTATTCTCAGAGTCGTTTCCTTCGTCGCCCACACATTCTTGATGAACATTTATTATCAATCGATCGTCATTAATTTCCAGTTTTCCCTCGTTCTTATCGCTCATCTTTTTTGCTGAAAGTTCTTCTTCCCCGTTTTCTTTAGCTGTATTTCTTGACATCGGTTCCAAATCACTTAAATCTCGAGTAACAATTTTTACTGGTACACCTTCGTTTCTTTTTGTTTCGTTTTCTTTTATGTTTTCATTTGAATCTATTGTTTCCACTTCTTCTACTACCGTTTTATTCGATACCATATTGTCACCATCCACATCATCTCGAGCGACATTTTTCACTAATGTATCGTCATTAATTTCCAGGATTTTCCTTTCTCTTTCATTTTCCAATCCAAGTTTAGTACACTCCCTAGCTGTTTCATGGCTGACAAACGTATTGACGTCTTCAATTAGCATATCTTCACATCCTTCACTTCCTCTTTCCTTATTTTCAACAAGGCTCCGTGGAACAACTCCAAGTTCTACTTTTTCTTCTCCCAATTCGTTACGCGAGACTACTTCATGGCATTCTTCACACGATTTCATAGCTGTTTCATCAGAGAAATTCTTATTTTCATCTCCACTTTTCCCATGTTCAACATTCGACGTCTGTTCATCAAGGTTCTGTGGGTCAACTTCAAGTTCTACATTTTCCACGCTCATTTCGTCACATTCTTTATAACATTCCTTTTCACTTAAATTTTGAGTAACGAATCCATTTTCCACATTTTGGTCTCCCTCTCCATCGGGCATGTGTTTGGAGCCTTCCATGTGTCTGTTTGCACGCTCTCCATTGATCATATTCGTCAATTGATTGTCTTCCCTTTTCAATCCGGCCTGTTCTTCATTCTTGTCGCCTTCCTTTTCAGTGGAATCTTCTATAACTTGTTCCTGATCCACATTTTCGTCAACCATTACATTTGAAGCTACAGCTCCATCACTACTACTCTCTCGACAAACATTCCACTGAAAGTCATCTTCATCTTCTTCCCCTCTCTTTTTTACCGTTTTTCTTTCTTCCTTGTGTTCAGACTGGTTTCCATCAACATCCTGTGTGACAATTTCCAGTTCCACATCTTTTGACATTGATCTTTTGGGTTGTTGAACCACTGTTTCATTACCTACAAAATTAACTTCCAATACATCTTTGTTTCCTTCTTCTTTCTTCGCTTGTTCTTCTGTAGTTTTAGTGACTGCGTTCTTTTCTTTCAACCACACTATCTGGCCTTCTGGCAAATTCTTTATTGGCGTTAAATATAGTGGCGAACTTGTGTCGTTTTCTACCAAAACAAAAGTTATGTACGTGTATATACACAAATTAACGGAAATATTGGAGCTCAACAACTTTTATCACTGTTATCGTGCTTAAGAGATAATTTGCAATTTCCATCGGAAATCCAAAGTTCCGAATCATCAGACACCAGTAGTTACTTACCTTCTTCCTCATCCGGCTGAGCGGTTTCATTTTCACTCTGAGACGTCCTGTTTATAGGACTTTGTAGCCCATCAACGACTCTTGGCCTTCCATTGCCCACAGAAACAGGCAGCTTATAGATTTTAACTTGACAGGTTTTCAACTCGACATCTTTCCCAAGATAGCGCACCATTTTCTCGGTAGGGGCTTTTTCCTTACTGTAAACTTCCGCCATGCGGCAACCAATGCTCCCATTGTCTTCAACTTCATTAAGAGAGCTAACGTCCTCATCGTCATTATCATTATCCAGATCCTTACTGTCATTTGTGTTCATGGCCGCTGTGTCTGGTTCTTCGTCGACTCTTTTCTCCTCTGAAACTTCAGAACCACCTTTAACACAGAAGACACATCCGATTGATAAAAAAACACTGCCCATAATTATTGTCAATTCTAGAACAAGTGTACGGTCGGGTCAGATAATTCATCCTAGAACATTGAGCAACTTAGCAACTTTCAATTGAGTGTCGAAAGTGATCCGGGATCGCATAGGTTTTGGTTTACTTTGCTCTCTGATTGTTCCAAAAAACTTGCGCCTCTTTCTCAACCGATAAGTTGCAAAAAAAAAAAAAACCCAATCACGACTTGGTAGCCCGCGTTTTCCCGCGCTTTAGGCATTTTGGTCGTTTTTTACTTTGAGTTCTCATTGGCTCTTCAGGGTATTTTCTTTCCTCTGATTGGCTGTTGTAAAAACTTTGGTTTTGGTTTTAAAGAAGAAGAAGAAGAGGATTGACAGCAAACCTTCCGCAATCTCTTCCAAATTAACCCAAAATTCATTTTATAATGATTCTTAACCCTATAACTCCCATGAATGACCATGCATGACAGAATTTCTCCACACAATATCAATAGAGTACCAGCACACAATTGATGAGAAGAGAGAAAATATCAATTAGGGGATTATTAGTGGATCCAAAACTAAATTCTCCCAAGTAACATTATAATAATCATATAGCAGACAGGTAAGGAGAGTTACTAATGACATCTTGAAAGAGAAAGGGTTACAATGTATAAAGGGGTAAGTTTCTAAAGAAACTGTGGTGCTGCGTCGGTGGGAGAGTATAGCAGGTAATTTAGTGTTGACAACTGGATACTAAAATGGGACCCAGCTACGCCAATCTTTTTGAAGGTTTTATCGAACATCAATTTTTTAGTCAATACCACGGCCCAAAACCTGAACTCTACGGCCGTTACATTGACGATTGCATCGGCGCTACCTCCTCTACCAAAGAGGAGCTTAGAACCGCCGTCAATTCCTTTCATCCTGCTCTTAAATATACCTGGGAAATTTCCGACACTTCTTTGGCTTTTCTAGACATCAAAATTTCAATTGAAGGCAACGGTTTATGCACTAGTGTGTACTACAAACCTACAGATTCACATAGTTACTTGCTGTATTCATCTTCACATCCATCACACATCAAAAACTCCATACCTTTTTCAGAGTTTCTCAGACTTCGTCGTTTATGTAGTGACGACTCTGATTTTTCCGAAAAATCAGAGGCAATGTGCCAGTTTTTCGATAAAAGTGGCTATCCTCTTTCTGTCGTTCAAGCGGGCCACCACCATGCCCAACAAATTGATCGACAGTCAGCTCTAAAAACGGCTGAGAAGGAAAACACTGACCACATTCCGTTTACTTTTACATTTCACCCTCACAACCAAGCAGTTAAATCTATCATTTTTAAAAATTTTAAATTACTCCAAAACGATTTAGAGACTGGCACTATCTTTTCGCAACCCCTACTTATTTCATTCAAATGTGACAAAAACGTAGGCAACATTTTAGTCAGGAGTTCATTTCAAACCAATGACCAATCTGGAACTTTCAAATGCGCTCGCTCACGATGCAAAATTTGTTCTTTCATTCATAACGTAGAGAAAATATCAGGACCCAAGAGATCCATTAAGATCACTGATCACTTAACGTGTACCTCCGCCAATGTTATTTACTGCACAACTTGCACTTATTGCAATAAGTTATACATCGGCGAAACAGGAAGACGACTAGGTGACCGATTCCGAGAACACCTCGCGACGTGGAAAGAAATGACAAGGATGCATCCAAACCAGTCGCTAGACACTTTAATCTTCTTAATCATTCTAAACAGCATATGGCAGTCTGCAGCCTTTCCTTACATCTAGGCGGTTCGAAAAAGCCGTAAAACACTAGAACAAAAATTCATCTTCCAAATTGGCACCCTTACTCCCCACGGAATCAACGAGCGCTTTTCATTCAACTAATTTATTCCTGTTTTCTCGTCACCATAATTATTCCCACCAATGGTGTAGCTCCACTTTCTACATATAAACCCACACACAACACACAATTCCTCCAATCGCTCTGACGAAGGGCTAACGCTCGAAACGTCAGCTTTTTATCTTTTACGGTGGCTAATTTACGTTTTCAACTCAGTTGTCAACACTAAATTACCTGGGTTACAATGTACTTTTGTCCTTACAGTATGACTGCAGAATCATTCATCAAGATGATAAGAATAAAGGAAACCATTGCCAACCTTAGAAGCTTTAATTTTGAAGTAAATTCTCCTTTGTCAGTACCAAAGGAAATTTATAGAGCAAAGTATGAAGAATATGAATACTACTGCTATGGTGTAAAGGGTCAAATGACAGTCTTTCTCACCTGCAATCTCGCCGTCTACATCAATGGTACCTTCATCACTATCACTGTTATGTGCACCTGAAGTTGAGGACATATTATTTGCAGAGAGCCACTCAGCCACTTTAATTACAGATGTTTCTAAAGCTTCTTTCCTTCTTGGACGTGAGTGTTCAGGCATGGTAAATAAACTTTTGTAAGCCGATGCACCTAAAATAGCTTCCCTCGAGCTACTCACACTTGCATGAGTCCTTCTTTGCCCTTTCAATGAATGGCGCCTAATCAAATGATCAACTTGCATTTTGTCTCCTTGAGGCGTGGACTCCTTGGCCTGCTCTGGTGCCTTTCTTTTATTTACAAATGAGCTCAATTCCCCATGACTCCTTAAAGACTGGCTTAAACGCTCCATCAATGGCATGTCATCATCACTGCTCTCACTTTCTAAGTCTTGCATGTCAGATATAAAGTTTGTTGCAAAAAGATTGCTCCTATTTGTTCTAACTTTTAGTAACTTGTTAACATTTGTTGCAACTTCAGTCTCTTTTCCTCCTGCCTTAGTTGATAATACTTTACCTTTTCTTGATTTTGTGTTAGTTTCCTTTTCTTTCCCACCTATGGCATAAAAAGTAAAAAATTACAATCAACAGTAAAATTGCAGTTCCTTGAGCATCTGTTTCAATAACTTTTTCCATAAGTGGCTGGGGATGGTATAATAAGCAGCTGCGCCATAAGGTAAAAGCAAACATAAGAGCCTGCTGGCAGGCCAAACAGATGCCAGCGCAAGGTCCTACAGACGGCAGTAGACAGCCAGTATCCCGCTTTAATGAAACCCTTGATTGAGGCTCAAGCTTATTTTCCAATAAGGTAAATCTGTGCTTTTTTCATCTCAGACTGTTGCCCAGTACCTTAGTTTTTCAGTTTCTCATGTCAAAATATCAAACTTAAATTGCCCTCTGATCAATCAGCTTCAATAACTTCCTTTGGTCGTGGATACGCGAAGAGTAGAAACGACCTTTGTTTGGGGTCAGAATTTGCAAATTTGTTACTCACTCAGATGTAAACTAATCGATAATAATTATCGATCGTCCAAAATAATACAGGAACACGTCTGTCGACTTTCTGAAGTAAAAGACTGAGTAAATGCCGCGAAGTTGAAATATAATTCGACTTTCTTCAAGGAAGTTTCGATTAATACTCGTTGCAGTCAGCACATATGTAAGCGAGTCAAAGCTGTTTGAAAGACTTAAGGTGTGACTATGAGTGTAGACACTGAATGGTACATGGGCTGATGCACTTAAGAAACAAGCAGTTGCAGAAGCATTAAACTTGACAGTACATGTTATAGAATCTAATCCAGGTTTGCATTGGTTACAAATATAAGTCCAGTTGGTTCAGAAACTGATACAACTGTTATAAATATTGGACATGTTGATGACACACTATGTTTCAACTGTTCCTTTCAATGAAGAGACAATGGAAAACAATGTAATTAATAACAATCAGCTAGCAAAGTTAATCATAGATCAGTGTACAACCAAAACAATAATGAGTTCAGAAATAAGCAAAACAGAGCTCTGCAAGAAAAGAGATCAGAAAATATTGAAAAAACAAGAGAATCTCAAAGGGGGGCATTCAACAAATGCAAAGAATCAAATCCTGATCATATTAGAGAGCTGAACAGGCAGGCAGTAACCCTCAGCATGTATGAGAAGTGAACAAAAATGCACAGAATAGAAAGAGATCCTTGATGTCTGGGTTAAACCCATGTGACCATGATCTGCTTCAGCCAGCTACTAAAAGACCAAGTTGTAAAGCAGTTGAGGAAGTTCATGAATTTAAATGTCAAGATTCTACACAAGAGATGCTCAAAATGACAAAAGTCACTCAAACTTTTCACGATAGCAGTAAGTGTGGTCCTGAACATGCATGTACTTGCTGTAATCAATCATGGTATTGGTCATCTGCTAGAAAGTGTGAAGCAAACAAATATCTTAAATGTTCCACAACTTTGCCTGAAGCATGTATAACTACTAATGCTATTATAGATAATACAAAATGGATTTGCTCTACTTGCCAATCAAACCTAAGTAATGAGAAACTACCAGTCTGTTCTAAAGCAAACAAAATGGGATTACCTATGAAACAACAATGTTTAAACTGAACACCTTTAGAAGAAAGATTAATTTTTCTGCATATTCCATTTATGCAGATACACATAAATGGTGGACAATTATCTATTCATGGAATTGTTGTTAATGTATCAGCTGATGTAAATTCAACAGTTAGCACTTTACCAAGACCAATCAGTGAATCACATCAAACTTAAATGAAAGTTGAGTTTCAAGCATCATTATCAATTTCAGAATGTTAGACCAAGAAAAGTGTTAAAAGCAACAAAATACCTTGTCAAAACAAGTAAATTGTTTCAAAATGAGCATATAGAAGTTCAGGAAAATTGGCTTGATAATCCTGAAACTAGAGCCTATAATGCCTCTTGCAAATCAAAGTAATGAATGGAAAGAACTCCTCAGTAATTCACACTCAAACACTGGTAATGCTGAAATACATTCAACTGATCCTAGCTACTCAAAGACATGATAATTACACCAACAGTTAGTCACTAACTGTAATGACAATGGTTATGATGGATGGTGTGAAGTTGAGGAGAGAATTTCAGGTGTCACAGATACTGTATTACAATCAGATGAAATGAGAGAACTGGTGAATCTACAAACAGAAAGACATGCAAAGACCTGTAAAAAATGTGGTAAAACAATTTGTAGATTTAATTTCCCTCTGCCTCCAATGCCATGATCTATGATTCTAGAACCTTTAAAAGAAACCCATTTAGAAGAGGATAAACTAAAAGAATTGAAAAAACACTATGATCATATTAGAAATCTTCTTGATAAGATGAGATAATTATGGTCAAGATATAACATTTCTTAAAAAATCAAAACTTACAGAAGATCAGTGTTTAAAGGCCATTAGACATTCCTTGAAGCACTCAACATTGTTCCTTAAGAGATCTCCCTTAGAGATCAGAATAAATAATTACAACCCTAACCTTTTAAAAGGCTGAAGAGCCAACATGGATTTACAATTTGTTTTGGATTCCTATACCTGTGCTGTTTATGTACTCTCCTTCTTACATAACAAAGGGTCAAAGAGGAATCTTTCCATGTAAAAGTGTACAATTTTGTAAAGAGGAATTCAGTTATCTTCAAAACCCATTCAAACATAAAGTATCCATGACTTATTCATAGTTTCCTTTGATTTATTGACACATCTACCTACTCATCCTCTACCAATGTAAATCTAAAACTTGCTATATGTACGTGTAAATTTTGTGATTGTTACTCTTGTACTTCATATATCAGTCTTTTGCATAAAGCAGTTACCAGTATGTGGCAGCTCTTAAAAACATTTGAATAATGTGAAACAAGTGATTTTTGCATGTTCTACATACATGTATGAGATTTAGTACACAAACATTGAGCCAGAGTTTGGTCACCTGATGGGCAACAAATACTGGAAGCAGATCAGCTATCATGATTGTGTTTACACATGTAATTATCTAATTCAAGAAGTGATCGAGTGCCTCACAATTTGCATGTTTTGACTTCAAAAACTCCATTCATTATTCCACAGTTTGAATTTCAAGTTACACTGTAACTCTATTTGCCTTTATTCAAGTGAGCAGAACTTCATAAAAAGCCAAGGGTAAACAATGATCATTGCTTTTGCAAATTTGGTGGCTCCTGAAATAGCTGCTTTTTTCATATTCATAAGATTATATTACTTGCTGTTGTCATTAAGAGACCCTTCAACTGGTTTAAAGTCACCTTCCTTGGCAGCTAAATACAATTTGGCAAGAAATGTTTATTCCACCGCAAAGGTGTTTACAATGTCACTGATAGCAATGTTTGTGTTAGCAAATAAATGTCTTTTGGCTTTACAAAACCTTGCTATGTACTGCAGTGCAATATAAGTTACTGCTTCAAAAGTGACTCATGTCCAGTACCCCTTCTCCTGATCAAATGCCTGGCTATTAAGTTATGAATGACCCAACCAACAAACTGAAGATTTCCTGTAGTTTTATGTCAAATTCTGTTGAAAATCTGGCAGGCATGAAAAACATACTGGTTGGAAAATGTAAGTGTAAGATCAAAGTTAAGTCTAAGTGCATAGATATGATGTGTAAACTGTCACAGCTGCAACTGAATATGAGAGTGATCTTCACAGTAATAAACACTACCTATGCAATAGTAAAAATAATACCTGGCCTGAGTGGAAGTTAAACCAATGACATAGGTTCAACTCCCATACAGGCCTGAATTTTTTGGGGGGTTTAATTTTCACCACTGCTTGAGTAGTGTTCATTACTGTGAAGATCACTCTCATATTTAGTTTTAGCTGTGATAGTTTAGACATACTATCACTTGCATTGACATGCAGTCAACTCCCCTTATTGTGGACACCCTTGGAGGGAGATTTAGTGTATCCCATACATTTCTTTCTGGCGAGTTGCAATGTTTGCCTTTTGGCGATCCCAGAAATCTTTGCGCAAACGTAAGGATCCGATCACTGGCTACTCATTCATTGTACACGTTTGATCAGCCATACGCCGGTCATGTCAGAGCAGTCGTAACAGAAACAACGACACATGTATCGGTTAAATTTGAAGTAAAGTATAGCAAAGTATAACTTAACTTTAAGATGATCGTACCATACAAAAGACGAACCCAAACAATACAAAATTTACCATATTATTAAATACGTTTACGTTACACAATTGATTTACGTCGCAGATCAGCTGAATGTGCCAAAGGAAATAAATCTGTTAAAAGAATCTGTACTTACTCTGAAGGCCATCTGTCCACCTTTCCCCGTCACCTAAAATCAAGAGTTTAGTTTGATCTTCAAGGAAGCTGAAATATTCTTCGTTTTCGATCTCAGTTCCATCACTATCAAGACAAACCCGGCACTTTGCTGCCACCAACCCAAATTTTGAACTTGCAATTTCTTTAAGTTCCCTCAGGCTTTCTGCGACGATTCCTAGTGCTCTTGATCGCGCTGAGTTGCAAATCTTCAACGGCTTACGCCGCTTTACTTCCATGGCAAAGCCCGTTGCTGCAGTCAACTCGTCCACCATGTTTTATTGCTAAGGAGCCAAGCCTTAATACTCTCTACAGTATCGAATTTCAAACTTGTGCCCAGGGCCTTCTCGGTGTTCATCTGAGTGGTCGGCTTAGTGAGGGAGTCAGTTATTATAATTCAATGTATGGCCCATTTTATTCAGAAGTTTGAACTGAAATCCTCCTCCTCTATTTGAACCCAGAGATACATAATAAATGTCTTTCTGATCTCGTTTTCCCAGTCCGTACTGAAAGTTACGAAACCTCGAAGCTTCATAACCGTCACATTACAGACTGAGCCTGTCTCAGGTTGTGCTCGTAAGATGCTGGAAAGTTGCTCACTGGAATGCCAAAAAGTTGTAAAAAGTTGCCAAAAATGCCAAAAGTTTCTCTCTAAATTTAAAAATTTGCCTCTTAAATTTCTTGATATTTTTATATAAACGTTTATTTTAAGCTATATTTTTCGCCCTTTGCAACAATTAACTTAGCTTTAAAGAGTTGTTTGTAAAGTAAATTAACAAAGACATACATTTTGGTCCGTCGTTTTAGCCGATTATCCGTTCTAATATTACATAAAAGGCCTGCGAAACATTCGAGAAATTTGCATAAATCGAAGTTTTTTTTATGAAATTGTCGACTAATCGTG
The DNA here is from genome assembly GCF_964200805.1 of Pocillopora damicornis. NCBI lineage: Eukaryota > Metazoa > Cnidaria > Anthozoa > Scleractinia > Pocilloporidae > Pocillopora > Pocillopora damicornis. The sequence continues at coordinate 13,823,053 of NC_142673.1, read as the reverse complement.
CCTGATATGTGCTGTAAAATCTAAAACTTGCTCAAAAATTGCTCAGAAAGGTAAACATTCCGGAAGGTTGCCAGATCTGCTAAAATTGCTCCAAACCCCAAGAGTTGCCTCAAAAGTTACCGAGCACACCAAATCCGTCAATCCGCGAACCCATTCACCCTCTCGTTGATAAAACCCTTTATTAACGGATGGGACGAGTCCTTTTCCTTTCAAGGTTTTTGAATGTTGGCTTTTGGCTTGATTTTAAAAGTGAGCTTGGTTGGGCGTTGCTAATGGCTGTTCAGACTTTGTTGGTCTTGCTTAAACATTGCTCATGCATCATAATAAGTCAGAACAAGTGTTCGTGATTTTACCACAATTCATTTTTGTTCTCGCTCTTGTCTGTCTTACAAGTGGAGTCTTCTGTCGGAAAATTTCGCCAACCTGCGCTATTTCAAACCCAAGCCGGCTACTGAAGCGAAAATACGAGACAGATAATTCCAAAGCTCAGTTTTCAATTACCTTTACTTCTTAATTTACATTCTGACTGAGCTTAGCATCTCAGTTAAAGAAACCTGCCGCCATCATGTAACTGCCACCGAGAATGGCCATGTTGAAATGAGGAGTGTCACAGAACGTTATGAACTTAATGTATGCAGCTTTTAACGAAAAAAAATTTAAATATTAAACTTACGTCATTGCCAAATTGTGCAAGTTTTGCGGGACAAACGCTTTTTCGTGATAGATTTAGAAAGATGCAGTAGACTTGTAATTCAGTGGTCGAAGCAGAAAGATATTGAAAACTTTTCCACAAGATCCTCCCCCGAGGATTCGAACCTGAAACCTTCTGACATTGCTGCATCGAAGAGTTTTAACATGCTTCCCATATGCTGCTAAGGATAACAAATTCTTTGAGAAACCATTTTATATTTAAGCAAGTAAAAATCCTTCATTCTTACAATGTCATTATTCATACATAGAATAAATTGTGCAAGTCTATCGTTCGTGGATAGAAATGTTTGAGCCCCGTGAGACAAAGGAGCAATGAAATGAGTATGAAAAAAAAGCCAAGACTTGTCAACTCGATAATCCTTGCAAGCTCTTTCCGTAACTGATCAGACAAGAATATAATCCGTGTGATGTTTTAAATTCACTCAATCATTTTTAATAAAACCCTTGAAGAATGTTTAACTGAGAAGGATAAGATTGATAACTGACAAACTTATTGAAAAGCAAAGTCCACAGCTCGAATGGAACATGGAACATGGATCTATCCAGACCCGAACATGGAAGGACTAGAAGGCTGCCTAGTGATCATGATTTGCCTCTAATAACATAGTTTGTATTAAGAGACTGGCGCAAAATCGGAATTTTTTTACAGTCCCACTTTTTATCGCGTATGTCCAAAAGACACAAGGGCTCGTTATTGTTTTGCCGCCTGTCTATAAATAAATCAATCTCTCTGTAAAACAATTCTGATTTATTTTGTCAGTTCAAATATGTATGTCGAGTTTTGAAGGCTTAAATCAATGTTTTCAATGTTTTCGGCCTACATAGGATCGATTTGCGGTATATCTTTCATTTAAAATGATACAGACCCTTGTCGGTTTTCCGCCATCGAGTAAATACTTTTTAAAGGCAAACATCCTCAATAGCGAACATGCTGGGCAATCGTTCAAATGGGTTTTACAGCCCTTCAGTGAAAGAATGAGCTTCGTTGAAAACACATCAATTCTTGTTTATAGTGTCACCGAGTTGAAATAAACAACTGCAAACAAACAACACCGATATCGGCTTGCCTGACTGATTTAAACTTTTTTGAAGACAAGTCCTTTGTTCTTAAAAATATGTTGGTTAATATTCTCAACTGAAAGAGCATTTCATTGAACCTGACTAACTGTCTTTTTTCTGCGTGAAATACAGGTGAACAATTTTAAGTTCACTTCACTCGGGGATCTGTAT